>NW_009223713.1:0-16807 GCF_000690835.1 Fulmarus glacialis | reverse complement strand
CTGAGCATGATGTCACATGGTATAGAATACCCCATTGGCCAGCTGGGTCTACCACCCTGGCTGTGCTCCCCCCCGCCCCATGCGAGCATCACCCAGCAACAGCCAAAGCATCAATGGGCCATCAACGCTCCTTTCATACCAAACCCAAAACACAGCACACCCCCCAAGCTACTGGGGAGAAAGTTAACTCTGTCCCAGCCGGAACCAGGACATAATAGAAGAGCAAATATACTGATTCAGACATTGATTGCAAGGGAAGAACAACTTCAGAGAAGAAATGGCTTTAGCATTTAACTGGCAAGATTATATCTGAACTGCCTCCTTCTAGCACATTGTAACCAGGGCATGAGAGTTTTCCTAAAAGTGGAGAGATCAGGACTTCTTCATCAGAGTGGCAGCACCCCTCTAAACATGCTGCAACCCCCTCCTTAAGCCATTACTCAGACGAAAAGGCTTTCATTTACTTACTACAGTCACAAGGGCACAACAGTGAATTTTTTTTTTTTTTAAATGTGCCACAGATTTACTAACTGATATTTAATAGTGCCCAGTGTTCTGTTTGTATGCTCTGTGCATAGTGGACAGATCTATAAGTGGTTTGCACAAGAGGGTGGCTGCCTGTTTCTGACGCCAACTCCCAAAATGTTTTCTGTAAGAAGTGCTCATTAGAGGTCTGCTATTTGCAATTCAGCAACTCTGCTACTGGACTTATTCTGTGGTATGGTGACATCGCTGAGGAGCAGCAATCAGAAAAAAGACAGCAGGCAGTACTGAAGCATGACCCACTAGGGCTGCCTGCAGAGGGCACAGGACCTCTGAAAACACTATGTAAATCTCATGTTAGGAAATTTCGTGTTACCACGCACCCACTCGGGCAGGTGACAGAGACGCAACAGGAACAGCAAGCATTTATTACGAGGTTCAAAGTCTTAGACCTAGAGTTGTTGTGGCGGCATTTAAACCAAAACTGCTTCCTCACCACTTCCAGACCTGCACCTTCTCATCACAGTTCCCTATCTACCTCCACTTTCAGCCCAGCCCATTTCTATCTCATCATGATGGTATGATTCTGGTAAATCTCCAGCTTCTGATGTCACTAGCAGGTACATCAGAATGGGGCATTTTGTGGCAAGACTCTCAGAGCATTGGTTGCCAGTGCTGTGATGAGGGATATGTGAATCTGAGAGGTGTGGCAGGGTACCTGTAAGAAGCGTTCCATCCGGCAGGACGAGTGCTCAGGGCCTGCACCATCATAGCCATGGGGAAGAAGAATTACTATCCCACTCTGCAGAAGCCATTTCGCCTCACCTAAAAACACACAATGAGGAGGAAGGAAAGAATGATTTCCCCAGAACATAAAGCCGCAAAACACATACTAGTTTGCACAAACTGCTCAGGAAAAAAGAATAGCTAATTTCCACATCATTAAATACAAGCCTGAAACACGCTGCTGGCATTTTGCCATGAGATTCACAACAGTGGAACAGCATACGTAAGATGATCTGAAGTTTCTGAAATTATCATGTAACTTCCTGAAGACTTAAGCCTCCATGTGGAGCACGTGACATGGTGAAGATTTTAAAACTTAGTCTAAAACATCACCACGGTATGCAAGAATCCTCTTAATGGAACTGTCCTGACTAACAGTTCTCAAAGGTAACTCTCCAGTAAGCAAACCTCTAACCATAATTCATTGCATATTTTCTGCATACCTTGTCATTTGGTCCTCTGCAGGTGTGACCCAGGCAGCATCCTGTGAGCCAGTCCTAGCTAACACAGCAGTACTAGCCATAGGCTAGTTCCCCTGGGCTCCATCAAACCTCCTGCGCTATTTAAGGGATTACAGTTAAACCCGGAAAGTAATTCATCCCAGCCTCAAATACATGTTGAAGATGGGTGGGATAAGGGGCCTCTGAGAATTTCCATCTATGATTATAAAGGGAGTGCAGAGGCCTAACTGAGGCTAGATACCAAAACTCTGGATGGTTACTTACAAGGAATCCCACTTTAGAAATCCATCTTAGCATTTTCTCAGCATGTTCCAGCTCAGAGAGGTCTTTTTGCAGTATCTGAGCCATTAGAAAACATGCTAGAGTCAAACTGAGAGGTTGGTTGTAAGGCGCTGTTGTGGGGGGTTTTGATTGTTTGTTTTAAATAATCACTATTTTCCTTTTGTATTGCTCCAGGAATTTTTCAGATGCCTCAAGAAGAAAAGGTACAGCCCAAAAAGCTATCAAATACATATACACACAGTAAATTAAATATATGGGGAGGGGTAGGGGAAGAAAGGCCGTTAATATAATCAACTGTCCTTTCAGAATGACTGTCTTCTGCCAAAGATGGGGTGTCTTTCATCTTAAACAGATTGTCTTCAGAGAAAAGCTGCACAGAAGTCAGGACCACATAGGCAAGCTCACAAGACTTCTTGAGAAAACAGAATTATTTTCTCAACACATTGCCCTTTTACTTTAAAGATGAAGGATTTTCTAAAAATGTACTTTTTACTACAAATGGTTAGTTTTTAAATATATTAGCTCCTTGAACACTCACCTCCAGAGATGAAAGTGTCAAATATTATCTGGGCTCCATTAAAGAAGTCTCCAAATTGAGCTTCCCAAATTGGCAGTAACTTAGGGCTCTCAATACTCATTCCATATTCAAAACCAAGCACAGCTTCTTCAGACAAGGGACTGTTACTCACCTAATAAAAGGAAATTGTTGGGAGGGGTGGGTGAGGAAGAAGACAACCCAGGGTTAAGAACCTTTGGAACCAGGCACAACAGTGCTAGGCAGACTGAAGACATGCACTCCTAAAGGCAATTGATGGTCACCTCTTTTTTTTCTTTTGAATGAAGACAGTGAGGGGAAAAGAATAATAGCTGATCTCTCAAGGAAAAGCAAAACCCCTGGTTAAATTTGTAAAGAGGGTAGCTACAAAGAATGGGGGTGCCCTGACAGTTTTTATGTCTCTGTACCTAGGGTTTGCCAGAATATGCAGGCTACCTAAATATGTCTCAGAAGCTTTAAAATATGCATTCTGTTTCAGCACAACTTGAAGAAAGTTGTCTTGTGGACCACAGAACCTACCTCTAGGAAACCGTTCTGGTCTGGGGACATATGATTCAGAGGAATGTAGGTATCATCTGTCTCTTGGCAAACCAACATGGCGTGTCGTTGGCTAAAGGTTCCTCTGCCAACATCTTGTCCACTTAGTCTGATATTAAACCCTTGCCAAGCAATAAACAAAACACTGGATTAGTAAGTCATGTAAGAAGAAAACATGCAGGACAACAACTCTCCACTCCTAAAATATTACTTCTCTTGTTAAGTCTCTTCTTGGATTTCCCCTCATCAGCAACATCAAATCGGAGATGGAATTCTTAACCAGCAGCATCTCCAACTCACAAGCACAGAGATGCTCAGACATTTCTCTTTTCTCCTCTCTGCAGCCAAGAATTATTTTTGTGGTAAGTGGTTCAATTCACTGAAGCAAACTGCAAAATATGTGCATTCTGTATCGTATGTAAATGGAGATATGAACTCAGGCTAGAGAGGAGGGAAAAGAAACTGTAGTATGAAACACACTCTAAAAGGCAAGTGTACAGGAGGCCCCACTGATGTCAGCTGCATTGCTCATGTGCTTAGTGCTAAGCACCAACTTTTTTGGGCAGTGGGAGGGAGCAACAATTTTTTGAAGACATTTAGTACTCAATCTACAAATATTAGCGACGTACAGGATTCATATTTACCTTCTCTTAGTACCATGCAAATGCAAATTGTCAAATTCATACATCATATGAATCTTTGGACTTAGAAACACCTAAAAAGTCTAATGTTATACTTTATTGTCATCAAAGCAAAAATATTTTATTGTCTGCTGTCTAGTTGCCTCTTACCTTGGCTCAGCAGGGAACCAAACGCTAAAGTTTCAGCTGTTGCCCAGTCCAGCTTTTTTCCTTCCTCCATTTTTTGAACTCTTGACTGAACAAGCAAACAACAAGGAAAAGTTACTATTTTGCCTTTTTCCTGTAGCTCCTTTGGTGGCACAGATCAATATTAGAAGCAAGAAAAAAAATAAAACACTATAGAGAGAAATGCTATATTCCTGCAGCCAGCTTAGGCTGGTTTGGAATACACATAGTCTTATTTCAGCACATCCTGAAGAAGGCTGCCCTGCAGACCACAGAACCATGGATGACCCACATGTTCACTTACCAGACAACAAACTGTGGATTGACAAATTAGATCTTAGTCTAAAAATATTAAAAACCTTAGCACAGCACAGAACGTGCTCTTGACAGACTTCTGGTTTGTCTGGTTAGCAGTGATGAGAGACACCAGGTCCAAGTATTTCAGTCTCCAGAATTCTCCCCTGTCCTGGCCTGCAGAACGGCAGACAAATGATCATACCCAGCTGTGGTGTTCTTGCCTTGGGCTGGGAAGGCAAGATCATCAGTTTCTGAAATATTCAACTCATGGCCTCTCTCTGGCTGCCAACCAGACACCTGCGCATGGTCATCATTCATCAAAGGGAAACGTTCACAAACCCAAACCAATCCAATTATTGCACACAAACTTATGAGCTATCAAAAACTGACTGCCAAATTTGGCCACACGTGTATGCTGATGTTTATATATATAAAACATAAACAGTCACTACCGGCTTTAGAAACTGTGTACGCTAGGTACCAAGTTCCTGATTCATTCTCTCACAAAGTACTCATTATAATCGTAACGCATATAAATGATAGTCATTTATCATAATAGTTTCTATTATTTGTAAGAATAATAAACTGTATTTTCTATAAGCTTTTTTCTTCATTGCAACGAAATATTGTTGAAATAACAAAATTAAGTATATGGTCAGATTTGTGGGAGAGGATGTGTCTTTCTTCAAAACTGGAGGAAAAATAGCATAATCCAAGCCTCGAAAAAGAGAGCAAGCTGCTTTTCCTAGAGACTACTATGCTAATCTCCAACTGGCAGCCTTGCTGTGTTTAGAGTTTCTCCTGTAATGGGTCACACCTTTGAGCAATGGGACTAGAAGCATCATTATGCTCTACTGACCTGTGCGTAGGTCTTCAGAAGATGGCTGTGCACCTGGAGTTCTTCAGGCACCTCTACAGACTTGACTCCAATAAACTGCAGAAGTGGTACAGGCATACCTGTGTCCCAAGTGGTGATTTTAGCAGAAGGCTCGACGAAGCCTTTCCAGTGAGCCTGCAGGTTGGTAGGAGGTGGACTATACAAGGTCATGTTGGCAAGATGATCATTCAGTTTAGAATAGTACGTTGTCTTTATCTCAGATACTTCAACCTCAGTCATGAGCCCAGCAGCTATCAGGTGTTCTGCGTATGTGTCTGGGATACTTTTACGAGATCTGTCAGGGAGGGAATCAAACCCCATAGACATTAAGCCTGAAAACAGTGTCACTGCAGAACAAGGAAATACCACCTTACTACTGTCAGTTACCATGGAAAACTAAAATAATGATGTCTTGGTGCATTATACACATTTGCATGAAGTTTGCTTCCCTGGCATTTCCAGAAAGATAACAATTCTCTTGGGTATGTGCTTTACAGTCCTTTCAGCTGTGCCTGTTGTTGGCAGTTACAGGTAAAAGCAAGTAAAAAAAAACCTCCCAGTTAGACTGACCCTGTGCTATCATGCACATTTTCTTCAGACAAATTGATAATAGGATTTCAGTATTAGCTGAGAATCAAGCCATCCATTCCATAAATGCTTCACCTAAAATACCAGAATTCATTGGCCAGTAAATTTTTATGTGTATTTTTCTTTGGGGATAAGGATGGAATCTGAATACATCTAAATGCTCATAAAGATGGGTCCCCATTGGAACGAGCAGGACCAGGCAAAGATGAGGCAAACATCATACTGGCTTCCTGCCCATTCTCCCACATTATCTATGTTTCCCTCTGGCACACAGAAGACAACTTTGCCTTCTGATTACTAGCCATCATGAATTTGAAATCTAAGGGCTATGTGCAAAGATTGCTCTCCAAACGGCATCAAGCCACATATTCAAGAACTGACACTAGTGGTTACCTTCATTAACACATCACTATCAGACTCACACCTTAGTGAAGGGCTGCTGACAGTGTAGCTACACTTACATAAAGACTCGTCGGTATGGCAATGGATCTTCATTATACAGAGACTTCTACTGCAGTAGCAGGCAATACTGAGTTGGTGTAGACACAAGTACGTTTTGGGTTCCCCCATCAGCTGCGTTACCCTTACCTGATGATTTTGTACATGCTGGGGTTGGTGAAGAACGGCTCATCAAGTTCATTGTGGCCCCACTGCCTGTAGCACAGCAAGTCTACTATCACGTCCCTGCGGAACTGGCGTTGGTACTCGACAGCCAGTCGTGTGGCACGGACAACTTCTTCAGGATCATCCCCATTCACATGGATAACTGCACACCCAACAATTTTACCTGCCCAGGGATTCAAAACATAACAACAGTAATCACACTCAACCCCTTCCAAAGAAAGCAGACACAACCTACTCTGCTGAAAATTACAGACAACTCATGTGAAGTGTATTTAACAAAAACAAATCTACAAAAGATGCTCTTTGTGATGAGAGCTGGGGTAAGGAGTAGGAGTCTTCCCCGAGAATAAGTGCAATTAGCCCAACCTGTTCTATTTGTCACAGTTTGAGCACAACTGCTTTACCAGCACTAAATTCCCAGAGGATTTCCTATACACAGTTCCTACATCTTCTTAATCTGGGTGGAAGTCTCCAGGGAATGAGAGAGAACTATTTGATCACTTCTCTTTCAAACAAAAAATGAGTTTTGTTTCCTTCTTATCCTAGGCTATCACTACTATGAATTCACACAGGCCAGAAACAATCTTCTCCCTTGTTAGTAGTCATTCTATCCATTGCTCCTCCAGCAGAAAGGTCTCTTCATTAAAGAGAACATTGCAAAATTCAAACGTCTTAACACCCTCTCCTGTATGACAATTTGGCTGCAAATCTTCCCAGCAACAGAGTGCTCCTCTTGTACTTTATCTACCCAAATTCTGGAAAATTAAAATGCTTCAGCCATTCCTGACCCGTGTCAAGTTTCCCTCCCTAGCAAAATCCTGAAGCTCAAATGGGTAACACGCCCCCTCCTCACTGACCAGGTAAGAAGAAAGGAAAACTAAGGATGCAGGGAAAAAACAAAAACAAAACCAAAAAACCCACAAGACAAAACCAGCCCAGGGAAGAAGTAATAACACATGCTATCTACCTTATCAGATTTAATGAATCTACCTGTTCAGTTTGATGAAACCATAAGACAAACACAAACATGATGTTAAGTCTTAAAAACATACATTAGTATATTTTTAATTCTAGGAGACATACACAAGAGAACTAACCACTATGTCTCTGATTCTACTGATTATAATACATCTGTTTATCACTAAGAAAGACTAGCCCAAAACAAAAGACTTCCATTTTAAGCTTAGAAACAGCATGAGACTCATCTTTCAATTAAAAGCTCAACAGTTCACCTGACAACAAACAAAACCAAAAAATGAAGGAGTATCTGACTTATAAATCTTGCTCAGAAAACACACTGGAATGATTTTTATTAAATTTAACAAGATATATTTAAAACACATCTACTATACACTCCATCACAATACATTTTTAAAAGCTGTCAATGACATGGCAGAAATTAAATGAGTTACAGACTTCACAATAATCTTGTAAATACTTTATAACATCCTGTAAAATGTGACAACATTTTCCCTTGATATTTAGTCTCTGCCATAAAGCAGACGGGGGAGGGCATATTTTTGGCATCTAAATTTTTGCTAGTAGGAGGTAATAATTTTAATTTCTACTGTGTCATGAAAATGGAGATATATTAGTCTAACTCCCTAGAGCTGACAGGCACTTGCTATAAAAAGCCCATAGAATAGCATATATTCACACTGGAGTTAAAAATCCTTTCTGACACAACAGGCAATCTTCCTTCTGATTCAACTATACATACCAATATCACTACAGTACAGAGACGATCTTCCTCGCTCTGGAGGAGTGGTATAACCCAGCTGGTTATTAACAATCAAATGGATGCTCCCACCAACTCTGAAATGTGGTAGATTAGAGAGGGTCAGTGTTTCAGGAACAATCCCTTGCCCAGAGAAAGCAGCATCGCCATGAACCTACATTAGGGAAGAAGATGGAAAAGTCTCATTAGAAAACACTGGAGGAACAGGAAAATCAAAACCGTAACTCATTAAGCACGACCTTTTAAATTGAGTAGGTAGAACAGATAGTTTCAGCCAGATACACTTCTTAACCCCTTTCAGACTACTGTTTTCATGATTTGAGAGTGTATATAGTCTTATCACTAACACAAGGTCATAGCAGCCAACATCTGTACATGACTGCCTGATGTAATCCCTATCTGGAACGGACCAATAACCTCCCAAAATTGACCCACCAGTGTATAGGTGACTGCAAGTACCATGCTATAGCAAGGCTGCAGCAGTCAGTAGCAAGTCACTGACCACTGAACAAAAGGAAGCCCGTCACCACAGCATTCTCTACGTGCTTTGCTGAAAGTTAAATGCTGGTGAACTGGGATTTATGCCTACTGCCACCTTACCAAGTAGAGACAAGAACAGACATGATAGAAAAAAAGTGGAAAAGGAACTGAATGGAAGCATTTAGTTTACAATGAGGGTGGTGAAACACTGGAACAGGTTGCCCAGAGAGGTGGTGGATGCCCCATCCCTGGAAATATTCAAGGTCAGGTTGGACGGGGCTCTGGGCAACCTCATCTAGTTTAAGATTTCCTTGCCCACAGCAAGGGGGTTGGATTAGATGACCTTTAAAAGTCCCTTCCAATCCAAACTATTCTGTGATTCTATGATATAAAAGTAATAAAAGCTTTCGGAAGGAAATAAAACCTAAGTTCTTAGTTACATTTCAAAACTGCAAATAAATGTTGCAAATAAAAAAAGTTTGGAAGGTGAGGGGAGACTACTGTGGCGTTCAACCCAGGTTTCCAAAAAGGCTAGAGATACTAGAATGAGTATCATCTAGCATTTCCATGTTTTGAAACTAGAGATAGTTCTCCATTGATGAATCTGATCACAGCTTCCTCAGAATGCAGATTCGATCCTTTGCAGATCAAAATCACTATGCAGATTGACGTAGTTTCTTATTAAAACCAGATGACTGTTCTACGTTCTAGTTATGGGATAATGGTTTCAAGCCTTAGAGACTTTTGGCGGTGCAAGTACACCTGGAAGAGAGTAGAGGTGTCAACCACCAGTGAAATGGCAGCACTGGGTTTTATACAGTTCTAATACAGAGACTTTTTTAAAAGGCATCACAGAAAACCAAAGTTAACTACTGCAAGAGAGAGCCAACACAGCATCCCCTCTCTACCCCTTACCATGCTACACTTGTTCCTGAAGTGCTGGGTTTTCACTTTTCCATTGTGGTTTCTTCTGCTGCCTAAGAAGGCTATGTATCTTGGTGATATCATCTGAGTGAAGACCTTAGAACATCTGAAAGAACTTTATGGCCTTCAGTACATCCCAAAGCACTAAAGTCAGTGTGACTATCCAACTACACAAGACTCTTCATATGCATCTCAACCCCTGAGGATTCAATCACTGTGGGGTAGGTAGGATTTTACTCATTCTAGCAGAAAGCTGAAAACAGTTTTTGCTACCACATGTTTTTTCTGGGCAGCCTTAGTAAAGAACATGAAAGGAAGAGGTTTAATTCATCAAACACTGACCCTGACAGTGGAACATCAAATGTGAAATTTATTTCAGGGAGACCTTATTCTCAGATTTCAGTTCAAATCAAAGACACCAGTAGAATCATAGAATCATTAAGGTTAGAAAAGACCTCTAAGATCATCGAGTCCAACTGTCAACCCAACACCACCATGCCCACTAAACCACGTCCCTACGCGCCAACTCTACACGTCTTTTAAATACTTCCAGGGATGGTGACTCAACCACTTCCCTGGGCAGCCTGTTCCAAGGCTTGACCACTCTTTCAGTAAAGAAATTTTTCCTAATTTCCTAAGCAAATAGTTGCTTGATGTTCAGGAAGTGGAGTTAAGATATTTGAGAAGGTGAAAAATAAGCCCCTCTTCAGCAGAGATGGACAATTAAACATTGCAGAAGTGTCCATGGCAGTTATTCAAGGAAGAGTTTTATAGTCTTCATACATTCCGAACACACTGAAGTTCCAGAAAAGATGATCTTCAGACCTTGGACGACTAGGCTTATCACTGACACCGGCACCTCAGCTGATCTTTACTCTTTTTACCCTCAAGCTCTGGCACTCAGGCTAGTGGAAGAATAAACAAATACCAGAGTAAACCTCAATTCAGAGTTTCTACACTTACATTTCTGGACCCAAAGCACTGTGAAAACAGAAAGCCCAAAGAGAAACTTCCAAACCAAGATTCTGAAAGAGGAAGTGTCTGCTTTCATCCATTTCTTCTCAATTTAATGAGAGCAGTTAACAGTCACAACTGTAAAAATTTGCCTTTTTTTTATTAATCTAACTCTTGGACCTCTTAATGATACAATCACGAGTACTGATGTTCACATTACATGAAACATTTTCTTTCATTTAGGAATACTTTGAGTCAGTGTACTAACACGGAGGTGGCTAGCTTCGAGTTAAATGTTGTTCTTCTCTACTATGCAACCTTCCCTACCACTTACCCCTTCAAAAACAAAAAGTTAATTTTTTCTTGCATAGGGAGGGTCCATTTATCCTGAGAATCTTTGTTTAAAGAGTCATAGTAGTTTCGTTACTACACGATGAAGATCTAATATTACGAGACAGACAGAATCTAAGAAGCAATAATATCTTACCAAACTAACTGACATAACTGCACTGAAAGACAAGGAGACGATGCATTGGACAACAAACTTTTCTTCCTGCACTTGCATGCCCCATAACCTTTTTTTTTTTTTTTTAAAATAAAAAGATAATATCAATATAACCCCAACTTGCCTCCAGTTTTCTCAATATTTCAAATTCTCCCTTCTGCTTTTTCTCAGTATCCACATCCTTCCAGAAGGAAGCAAAACACTTATTTAACTGAAATATGTCATCACTTCTACCTGTAACTTCCTCCACGTTTATTATACTTCAGAACAGTTCTGCCCCAACTCAATTTTACTCCCTGCTTTAAAAATATTTAAGAGTTTGACTCACTTGTATTTCCAAGTTGAATACAACACAAGGAAAGAAAATTTATTAAGGAACTATTTAGGACTGCCTCCACAGCTACAAAAGACAGCTCAAGGAATAAAAACCAATTCCAGCAGACTTTCTTCAACAGTACCATGATAAAATGACAAAATTCTAAATCCTCTTGTATATTTTGCAACCTTGTTGATAGCTCTTCTCCAAACTCATTTAATTTAAAATGCTAACAGTGATGGTTTAAATGCAAAAGTGGTCTGTCAGGAAAGGCACACATGGCTCTCAATGCAGACTATTATTAAAATAAAGGAATCAGTTCTTCAGAAATCTTAGAAGTGGAATTGTTTAAATGCAGTATCATCACATGTCACCTGGAAATCTTCCTTCCCCTCCTCTTTCTCCATAAAGGGGATCCCAGTTCTTGATATTCTACATTAATTCAGTCTGTTTGATATTTCTATATACACCGCTTCTGTTCATGTGCTAGTCCAGGAAGTCTTACAAAGATGTTACAAATTGTGAGTAAAATACCTGCAGGCAAATAACTTTGTCTCCAGCCTGTGCAGAGCTCTCTGGGGAGTAATCTCCATCGAGCAGAGTCTGTTGCCTTCCTCGTGTCTTGCCCACGGCCACTGGATTGATTGCTTCTAAGTGTGAGGGGTTAGGTAACAAGGTGACGTGCACGGGCCTGTGTGAACCGAAGTCAAGATCTACAGAAGATGTCAGGTGGGAGAGAACATCCCCAATAGCTGCTGAATTCTCTGGAAACTCACTCAAACCACGCATCTTACGGAACATGAGCTGCATGGAAACAAATTTGGTTAAATCCCCTTTACGATTCATCAACACATTGAAAGAAAAACATTTAGAGAACTGTATGCTCTCCTACTCCTGAAATTGCAAGGATGCTTCAGATAACAGCACCTAAATCCCTTTATTAGAGTTCTCTTTAACAGTCTCCTGAGAAGATCTGGCTGAGGTGCTGACAGAAGGGGAATACACCCTCACACAGGTAACTTTTTTATGCTTCAGCATTCACAACACAACAAAATTCTAGGTTTTTATTTCATTGCAATTAGGCACAAAGCAACAGTCAATGAGATTGTAAGTCTCTTACCTCAGGCGGAAGCTGAAGTAAACCCGTGAGAAGATTAAGTCTTCCACGATGAGGCATTCCAAGAATGATATCCGTTACACCGCTGTACGCACACATCTTGAACAACTCATGGAAGAAACCCATCATGCTCTCTGCTCCTTCACCACCATATCGCTTCACTGTGGCAAACTTCGTGGCTAAGAAGTGATCAAACTCCTATTAAAAACAGGAGAACTTCAGTGTTAGGCTATTTTAAGCAGCAGTCTTCTGTTTATAAAATTGAAATATAACTTATGTTTGTACCTTTAAGGCATACAGACCTACGCATACCCCCTGAAAGTCTTAGCTCATTCTCCACCCACACAGTGTGAGACCACAAGCTATGACGACTACAAGAAATCAGCTCTTATCTTCTCTTAAATAGAAAAACATTGGATTCACGACCAAACTGTCTCTATCTAACATGGAAGGAGGTGCATAAAGAAATATAACACCAGAGCAATTTACAAGTTCCTTGATCCTGAGATGCAAAGTGCTACAGAAGCACAGCGTTCATTTTGATTACTATTAGATGCAGTCCTTAGTACATAGGTAGAAGAATGCTTGAGAGAAGGAAAATAAATTAATCTGTATTTACTTCATTTTCCTCTCACTCCTCCCACTTCACTCCATTCATCTATTCCTAGACAGCTCTCACAAGTGACCAAGTTTTGGAAGCACTAGAAGTGTCTGTAGTGTTTTGCAACTGAAGACTGAAAATAAACAAAGTCTGTAACCGAGAAGGGAAGACTGAGCCACAGCCAAAGATCCGAGCCAACTGCTGAACATCTTCTAGTTAAGCAACATTTAGTTCCAAGGATATATACAAAACTAATCACACATAGAAGCAGGTTTTTTCCTGACAAATTCTACACTTTAAGTACAGTTCTGGTCACACTGAAGTGAATACGGGATTTATCCGGGTCCTGATTTCACCCTC
The DNA here is from genome assembly GCF_000690835.1 of Fulmarus glacialis. Classification (NCBI taxonomy): domain Eukaryota; kingdom Metazoa; phylum Chordata; class Aves; order Procellariiformes; family Procellariidae; genus Fulmarus; species Fulmarus glacialis. Next base: position 3,515 of record NW_009223713.1, on the reverse strand, counting down.
CTGTGTCACTGTAAAATTCCTTTAACTGCCAAAGAGGCAAGAAAAATATGAAATGTCCCATATATTTCTGTTTAGTCATTGGTAAATATTACATTTAACACTCCTTCCACTTGGAAAACTGGAAACAGGGACAACTTCACAGATCCTGCTCTTCTACCTTTCCATCCTTCTGGATAACACAGGGAGAAAAGGGGAGAAAAAAGAAAATTTTTACAGTACAGAAGCATTGGAATAAATTTTCTCCATACGTTTTGCAAGTACATAAATCTTTCACTTCCTTACAGAATGCATTGAACAAAGGTTCCTTTGCTGAAAAGCAGCAAATTTACCAGTGCTATATGGCTAACACCTCAGCCCAACTCTGTTTTGTCCTCCCAAAACCTTGAGAGACATCATACTTTAAAGCTAGTAAAACAAATAAGCATGAGGGTGAAAGGAAAACAAAGAACAGCTACATCAGAGCACAAAATTTCATAGAGCTCTGTCCAACCTTGCATTCCCATTAGTAACATTTAATATAAGCTGTCAGATCATTAGCCTACGAGGATCTCACTTTCGAAGAGTGATTACTCATTAATTTGTAGGGTCATTATTTGTGTCTCCAGATGATAAAGAATATATGTCACAAGAATATATATTACACACAATCTATGTTCTAATTAGTTCTAAAAGCCTTTTGGGTTTGGAACTGGTTGGAAATATTTTCCTAGAAATAATTTCCAAAGTAATCAATGGAAACGAAAAGGTATCACTATCTGTTTTAATAATGGCTGCTAAGTAAATTCAGCAACAACCTCCAGTGAGATTCCTGCATTTGTGTATTGCACTTTTTCAGGCAAAACCTTGTACTTCTTCATCTTGCACACTGTCAAAGCCTTTCAGAATAGCAATTGTTCTTCTTCTGCATGACTAATGTCTGGACTAGTGAAGGGTTCATGACAGACCCCACGACTCTGTGACAATCCAATAGTAGCGAACAAGGTACCTGGGACTCCAACATTAGCTTGCACAAGTGCTTTTTCTCTTCAGGTGTAAATGCTTCTTGTTTTAGCTCTTCAAACCGTTTAGCAAACCATTCTCTCTCCTCCAAAGTTGGAAGCTGGCTTGTTTCTATGGAAATATGGCCGCAGTATATATGGTCAAGGTAAGCCAACACATCCTCTAGGGAAGCCTCTTCTTTTCCCATGTTTAGAAGCCCTAGTGGGAAATAAATGTTATTAGCAGCTCCAGAGGAAGGGGAAACACTAAGAACTAAACTGTTGTCTTGCAATTACATTAACATTTTGAGTGTACAAATTAATGTCTTGTCCTCCTTTCCTCCATTTAAAAACAAAACTCACGAAATTATTTTATAAGCACACTTCAGTGTTATTAATACGAGGGTCTTATGCCTAATTGTGAGGTGCTCAAAATGCCTTTCTGAAAGACTTTACCATGAATGAAACAGAGCCACTGTTTTTGTGACTCAGTATAGCAGTCAGTATCTTGTGGCTCATAGAGATGAGCTTCAGTCCCAGCTGCATCACAAGTAAATAAGCACCTGTTTTGCAGATGGAGAAAATAAAGCATGGAGAAGGCCCTCCTTTGTTCAAGGCCACAGCGAGAGTCTAAGAGATCCAAGAAAAGACAAGTCTTGACTTCTGCCCCAGTGCTCTGGCAGCTTCACTACAGTGTTAAGTATTATGCTAAATCATAGAATGTTACAGCAACACAAGAAATCAATGTATAACCTCAGTAGTTGTAACACCAAGTAAAAATTTTCATGGTTTCCAAAGATGTTAGAAGGTAGCCACTCATTACACGATGATTTCTGCAACAAACATATAAGTAGGCTGAAGTTAACAGTTTTGCGTCCAACAGTTCATTACTGATTGAACCGCCGCTCAATATTTGGCTCTTCCGCAGTGGACACAGCCTCTTAATAAATCACCCGTGAAGACAATTTGCTGTGATAAGGCTGCAGACTCACCTGTAGTAATGAGAGGCCCTTGAAGGACTTCAGCCAACTCTTGGATTTCGGGTACCATGTTCATAACAGCTTGGCCAGCAAACAGTGGGTTTATTTTGGCTGCTTTGTGGCCATGTTCAGCGTAGGCAGTTATTAAACGAGCAAGAGCATGGTCAACTAAAACCAAAAAGAAAGCAGAACAGTATCGCGCATGTGCTCACGTTTAATCCATTTGCAGCAACAACTCACAAGTATTCTGTCCATTGATAATCATCAAGGTTCTGGCTGGAAAGACCGTTTTTCTAAGCAGTTGTTTTCACCTTATCACCCCACAACAGCTCCCACCATCAAACTGCTAAATCTGCTCACCCATCAGATTTTCAAGCAACTACAATCTAGATTTCCTCCACGGCTCCCCTCATAGTTAGATGCCTGTAAACACATGCAAAGCTACTTCATTTTGCTTCGAATCTCTTTACAACAGGTATGTCCAACTCAAGAATGGCACAGTACTAGTGTACAAAGTCTTATTTCCTCAGCTGACTCAAATCATACCACTTGTGCTTCCCTGTTTCTTGCTGGAATGACAGGAGGATAGGGTCTTAACAGTAATTCAGGTCCTACGACTTCAAAAAAAAAAGTCTGTGTCTGCAGGAGCCACTAGCCAACAGCATGTGCACATGCTGAGCCAGACGTTCTCAAAATTCAAATATGTGAACAAGTTTTTCAACAAGACACCGGCAACACACTGTTGCAGGCATTTGACTTCGAGATCAAAAAATTATCGACATAAGCAAAACTTGACCAGCTGAAAGGTCATGCACGCAACATTACTATCAGTGAGCGCACGCTACAGACCAGGTCGATACACTGTAAACCAATAAAACATATTGCAAGCAGAATCTGCTACAAATTAATTATATGAATCAGTTTATAATGCATTTTTAATGTGTGTGGTTTTTTCACCCTGATAAAGGTGCAGCACTGACAATATTCAGGTCTTCCAAAACAACGCAATTGCTGACAGCATTTCACAAAGCTATTTCTCTGACATTTGTATTTCCACGGCCGGCAGTCTGCTCCAGCTATTACGTTCTCGCAGTCGGCCCGTTCCAACAGGTCCTTTTCTCTAACGGATTCTACAACACAAGAACATAACCCTAACATCTCCCACAACACTCTCAGCAAGCTAGGCATTTCAAAGCAATTTTAAAAATGTAACGTAAAAATATATTAACCCTTTCCTTGCTTAAACCAGGAGGTTACTTAGTGATGGGATTCGGTGCCCAGGAACTTACAAACTGATGTCACTCCTGCTTCCGCGCAGCGGGCTTAATTCCTACTGGAGTCTCCTGAGGCGTTAACGCAGGGACGACACTCCTACCCCAAAGTTTTCTGCTTGAAATTATTTTTCTGCACTATAAAACCGAGCTAAAAGCATCACAGTTATTGCTACAGGAGAGAGTTATCTGTACTTAACCAGTTCAAGCACAATAATATAAAAGAGAAAAATCGCAGGCGCGTGGCACAGGTACTTTATGAGCAGTAAAACACTACAAGGGCACAC
>NW_009223712.1:17384-67470 GCF_000690835.1 Fulmarus glacialis | reverse complement strand
GCCGGCTGCCCCGCGTGGCCGGGGGAGCCAGGCCACCTCGCGCTGCCGCCGGGCAGGGCTGCCACCCCTCCCCGGCTCAGTGGGTGCAGGAAGCATTGCTTTTGCATGCAAAACAGGGAAATCTGTGCTTTTTTGCTACCTGACTATAAAACAAGCAAAAGGTGCGCTTTTCCACTGAGGCTGTGTTAAATGCGGTGTCACGGTTGCCCGTGGGTAAACAGGAGGTCCTCGACGGACCAGGGATGCGCATAAAGCGTGGGAAGAGCTGGGGAAATTTTCACTGGAAGTTATAAAAAGTGGAGGATTAATTTTCTCTATTGTCGGTAGAGATGAGAGACTGGGAAGCTGGCATCTGTCATTTAAACTCTTTTTTTCCTCTTCGTCAACAGTTGCAGCTGCAGAAAGTGGGTATCGTCTCACTCCCGTGGGGGGACTGACCTGGGTGCGCATGTGTACGCTTGCTTTTTGAGCTTTCCCAGCTGAGGTCCTTGAGCTTTGAGTGAATGCTAGAAACAGAGATGACTTAAATATTTGGCAGCAGCTAGGATAAGTTATCTTTCTCTTTTAAAAAATAACATGTTATGCAAGCAGGTTTTATTATATTTATGGGTATTTATTATTTCTTTCTGTAGATGATAGAATAATCTTGTTGGAACCAATAGGAATGTAAATTTAACATTTCATGCTATATGTGAATTAAATGACACATTTCTTGTATAAGTTCTAAAGGCACATAAAAAAATCCCCTTCCTATATTTGCACATCCTGTGGTAATTAGCACATGAATATTTTCCATTTTTAGTCTTTGAAAAAATACTTTTATACTGGTTAAAACAAGTGCATGTTTTTCCAGCATCCTCCACAGTATGATTGCTGTTCATAAATATTTGTATGCACGTTTGTATGTATGTTTGTTGTGCCTGTTAGTGCAGTTTTGTAGAACAAATGGAGAAAACGAAAATACAGATTTTTAACCACAACAAGATTCCCTGCAGACAGGATTTTTCGTACTGCTATAGAAATGCAGCAGCTCAGAGGAAGAGCACAGCATGTAATTCTACATACATCACAGCACTTTTTTATTACTCTTACCACACTAGCTGAATGGAGAATTACAAAACCTACGTCCCTGATTCTGTAAAGATTTTAAAAAGAGGCTTAACTTTAGGCATACAGGTAACTTCAAAGGGAATAAGTGAAAATAGAAGATGTGAGTAGTTCATGACAGACGGATGCATTAGAGAGAATGATCTACACAAAACTTGATCCAGAAGCTCTGGAATTAGGTTAATTGACCTTGGTGAACTAAACAAAAGCTCATTGGAAATTATGTTCAGAAGCTAAACCCAAGTCTTTGAAAATGTAAAACCCAATGTAATGGATATTCATATTATTGCATATCCGCTGACTTGTCTATTGGCAAAGGGTGAAATCCTGGCGCTGCGGAAGGGAGTGGGAGTATTGCCATTGATTTTACTGATGCCAGAAATTTGCCCCAAACTCTTCCACTTCTTCTGGTTCTGAGGGTTTTTTTTTATTTTTTATTAACTTTGACATCATTTTCTGCAACTATGCTGTCACATTGCATGGGGTGCAAAAGCATTTTAAAATTAACAACAGACTTGAGCTGCAGAGCACGGCTCATCGATCAAACCTCTGAATCCATCTCGACAAAGTTTGATTAGATGTTTGATTCAAGCCTACCGTATAGACACATCTCTTTGTACGCTCATGATTTTGTTGGCACACCTGTTGTGGCCCAGTTGGGAAATTTTGTGCACGTAGCAAATCCTGGGCTAGTGAGGCAAACTAAGCATTGATTTTGTTTCACCACGTCGGAGCAAGCTATGTCAACAACCGCACATCGCTTTGTGATCATGCTAAAGCTGCTCCGACAAAAAGCCACCTCAGCAAGCTGTCATTTTAATGTTTTATCCATTTTCTTTTTGTATACGTTTGCTCCACATTTCAGTGAAGCCTCATCTCTCCTGCCCACCGCCATAGGCTACGAGTCTGCAGCAAAACTCAGTCTCGAACATGTCACATATAATGAAACAGGAAAATTCCACCCAAAACATTCTGATCGCTGGCTTTTGTACTGAAATCCCCTCCCGGTCAGGCAGAGAAGAGGACAAGTGAGACAGTGGTAGGTGACACCTGCACAGGGGCAATACTAGACCTCTTGCAGCCAAGAGCATTATCCTGGTTGGTTGCTGTGGGACACGGGACGTCGTCCCCGTGCGGTGGCTGCAGTGGGGACCCCTGCGTGCCTCGCTACCGCAGCCACGTGTGGGATGGCCCTGTCCATTTATCACTTCAAACTAAACTAAACAGCTAGATTGTAATACTGCAAATTAGAGGCCTTCTATATCATAATTTTAAAGCACTTACGCTTGTGTTATCTTTTAGCTCTTTATTCATCTAAGTAGTTAAGATTTTGAAGACCTAATCTAGTTCCCATTAAGACAAAGAGGAGAATTCCTTTCTCTGTGAAGTGTTATACCTTGGGAAGCCAAAACCTTTGGTGTCTGCCTTAGACATTTGTATCTTACAGGCATTAACCGTTCAACATATAGATTTTTCTCCATCAGTGGGGAAGTTTTATTCTTATCCCCATTTTACAGGATGAAATCTCTTATTCAGTGAAGTATGTGAGCATGTGCCAGTTTCAACAGAGCTGGTGGAATCTTTCCAGGATAGACTAAGTTTGCCAAAAGTGCAATTTGAAGTGGAAAACTATTCGCAAATTCAGGTTGAATGTAATGAAGAGTTTTGTCAGAAAGAAAATCAAGGGAATTTCTTTTCTCAGGAAAGTTTAAATGTTTCATTTCAGTATTTTCAAAATAAACTATGTCATTTTGACGTTTCTTAAAACCACTTGCTTTTCACAGTTAATCTTTTTTGTTCATTACTATTTTGAAAGTACTACGATAAATAGAATATTAGACTTCTCAGTAGGAGAGTGAATTGTCACTGCTTTAAGTTTCATTTTGATGTTTCGAAATGGAGGGTTTTTTCAGCTAGAACTGTTTGTTCTTTAAATTTTGGGTTAAAAACAATATGAAAACTTCCATTCTAGATCAATCAAAGCAATCTGAGTTGATCCAAAATGAAACTTTGGGGGGGCTTTTATGTCTGTTCCACCAACACATTGTGTGTTTCGGGTTCAACCTCACCTGAATTATTTTTTCAGACCGAAGGGAACACGTTCACCGAAGGGAACACGTTCGTACAGCTCCGACTCCAACAGTTTAACAGCCCTATTGTTTTTGGTTGACTCCTATGAAACTACCTGTGCTGGGAGTCAGCCTCGTGGCTTTGAGTCTCCCTGAACTGGTGCCTAAACAAACTATAGGAAGTCAAACAGGGTGACGGGCAGAGCCCAGCACAGAGTCCCAGCGTCCTGGCTGGCCCCTTTGGTCCTCTGAGTTCAAGAGCCTTTTTCTCCTCCAGGTTTGCCGAGCTCTCTACAACACATCTGGCTTAAGAAGGAAGGATGGGGGCTGAAAGGGCAATTATTTTCTTTGCAGCTTTCAGTGCTTATGACCCAAGCTGGGGAAGTGTGTAAGGTGAGCAGCAAAGGAAAGAAATGCCGGGGTGAATTTGAAACTGAGATCTGGGCTAAAATTTTCAGTGGTTCTTCTATTAGCCTAAAATGTTCTTCTCCCTCTTATGAACATAACTTCTTTTAAATAAATACCCAGATAGCTTCTGTTAGTTACCAAGAGCTTTCCATCTTCTGTTAACAGCTCCTTCTAATAATGCAGAGTAAGTGATAAAGTAAAAATTAGTTGGAATAATTTTGCAAAGACAACTTTAACCAATTAGTCTGATAAGGGAACAGTGGGAACAACAAAGACATAAAGTTAAACATATACCTCTAAACAGCATAATTACCTTTTAAGTTTCAAACTGTACACATGAAAAAAAAAAAAAAAGTTTCCAACCAGCCAAGAGAGAAGGAAACGTGATCCAAAGGATGCTTACTACACACCAAAATATTTTCCACCAAACTAAGTTTTATTAATTTCCCAATGCCATGTGATATGTATCTGCAGCTCACTCATACTGCCTTAATTTGTTGCCGTGTGTGACAAGTTGTAGTCTGATCTAGCCTGACACACCATGGTATGCACAGTACACATATATCATGCTAAGACAGTTGAAAACCAAAGACAAACAGCCCCAAAGAGAGAGTTAAATAGCATGATCCAGCAGGGGCCTGCATCCATCAGAGGGAGAGTATTTGAAATGGCACACCTTCCACTTGCAAGTAAATAAATACTGATTGCGTGCTATAGCTGGGAGTGAACAAGATAGTTCAGTCCAGTGTTCCCACAGACGACTTTGTTTCTTTTCCTCCCTGTATATTTGTTAACGTTCTTTGTAATGAGATCTTTTTTATCAATAAGTACTGAAAAACAGGGTGTCTTGGACCCGTAAACCCCACTGAAATGAGAAGGGTGGGATTGGTTGCTGCCCACTGGAGAAAGAGATGAACCCAGCTGCTGCCATTGTAACACGATGCTCCATGAGTGACGATCTTCTGTTCTTTATTATGTTGGTAAAAGCACCAGTAATTCAACTGGCTTCATTTCTGGCCAACTTTGGGTTCCCCTTCCAAGGGCACACAATATTTCTGGGCTATAACTAAAGGAGTTTCAATGTCCAGGTTTCCTCTGGCGAAGGGGATGAGCACCTCAGTGTCTGCAGGTTAGGGAGAAGCTACTGCCCGGTTGAAGCAATGTTAGTTGCAATCACGTTGCTAAGCAGTTTGGTAGGAAACAGGTGACTTTTTGTCATTTAGTGAATGAAGGCATTGGTTATTATGACAATGAACTCATGTTGAAGGGATCATTATAAAACACCACAACAAAAGTACGTCTGCTCTGCTCCTTATGTCTCAGGTATCAATCTGAGGTTTTCTGGGGTCCTGGGATCCAGAGTTTTGCAGCATTACACAGATGTGATTTTCACGCCTAGAAAACTGACACACACTAACACAATGCTTTTTATCACCTATATTTGGGCCACAAAAGAATATAAAAATCCAGGTAAACATGGCAGTAATTTGTAATGAATTCTTCAGCGCTTCGTTTTATAAAGACTCTGGTGGTTTGGCCAAGTGAAAGCTGCCTTCACTTTGGGCTCAGCATTGTGAGGGTCTAGCTGAGAAACTGAGAATTTCAGTGGTTATTCAAGTTTATCTTAAAAGTGTCCTTAAAGCTGTGTCTGTAGTGTTGTACTGCCTTGCTCTGAGTAACTGGGATGATGAACTGGGCAAGTGCTGTGTCTGGTTAGCGTTTCTACAGACTGTGCAGGATGATCACTCATCCGGAAAGAAACACTTCCCACTCTATGTGAGCATCAGTGGAAATGCTGAGAGTGTTCAGTGCTGTTCTCTTTTTATCATAGAAAAGTGACATTCTCTATGGACCTGCTTCAAAGCCTGATCGTGTCAATGAAAGGGCTCCTATTGACTTCAGTGTGACTTGGAGTGGTTCCTAAAAATGGGAACAAAGCAGCAGACTTCATAAATCTTCTGATGTGGTCCTTAAAGCAAGAATTCAGACCCCATGGGGCAAAGGTTTGTGATTAGAAAGACGATTTGGCCTCTCTTTCTTCCTGAACTGAACCATTCAGGTCTTACTGAAGATTCATTCTTTGAGAAAAATCATATGCCAGTCAGCACGGGGGATAGTCAGTCTGTTAAATGCTACATTATGCCTTTTACTTTTCATTATGGTGTGAGATTTGATTACAGCAGTCAATGACCCTGTGCTTAGGAACAGAAGGGAAAAAAGCAAAAAAAGCCAATGGAGCCATAGGGCTAAAATATGTTGCTGAGAAGTGAAACAATTGAAGGTGTGGAGGAGAGAAGAATTATCACAGCACTGTTGGCACCAAAGTGGTACTGAGAGGCTTTCAATTGCCATAAAGCATATGCTGGCACTATTTCATCCTACACCTTTGCCATAATGCAGACCCTGTTTGTGTAGGAGAGCTTCCCGGCATGAGAGAAGAGGTGCACGCCGATGCCCGCGCTCCAAAATTGCAGGCAATGCTCACCAGCAGCTGCTGCTCTCTGCAATGCATTGCCTGGTTACGGCTACTTTCCTAGACCTTTCTTAGGGAGGTTTTTAAAGGTGCTTAGGGAATTAATAGGAGTTGAACCTCTACGTCCCTTTGCTCCATTGACAGAAAACCGCTTTTATTTCCTTTCCTAGCGGATACGATCTTTCCTTCTCTCCCTTTAGACCGGCTGCGTGTCTTCCATAACTTAGTGCTGCGCCTAACTACGTTAAAACCCTTTGGGAAGGGAAAGCCTGCTCACTGCACAACTTTCTGTCACGACTCTTTCAGCATTTGACTCACAAGTGTAATTTGGCTTTATCTCTCCCTAAGTGCACCGTAGATGCCTGATTTACAAGGCACATAATGCGAACCATCATGTTACTGTGTGGAACCTCTTTTCCACACTGCTCTATATATGTCATTCAACCTTTAATTTGATTAGGAGGTTAATTTGCATGGTACTGTGTGTATTCTTTTACTGGAATATATATACTATGAAATGTATGATGTAAGTTAATCCAAAGCTAAAGAGGCCAATAAAAGCTAGTTCCTTAAGGAGGAAGAAAAAAGAGCACAGCTCAATGGAAGAAAAGCTTGGTAGGAGTCCAGAGTCCTGACTCATTGTTAGCCTCAAGAGCGTCCTGACTAGCATCAACGTGTTCTGGAAGCAATGTGATTTTCCTACCGTATTAACAAAAAAATAATAAAATGTAATGCTAAAACAATAGGACATACCAGAAAATTTCCACTGAGGAATGGGACTCGGTAATAAGCTCATGTCAGAATGATTTCTATCCTGTTCACATAATCTGAGCATATGGCAAAGTGACACGACTTTGTGCCCACCGTGGACTTCTAGGTGTGTAGACTGTTTCTTCTATACCAAGTGCTTCAGAAAGCTAGGAAACAGAATATGAAATATATTTCTGTTCATGAGAGCCACCCAGTCAAGAGGGAGCACTAGGAATGTACTGTATAGCTGCAGAGAAGCATTAAGTCCTCGTGGAAATCTGAAAAATGCCTCAATGGCTTTCTACCCATGTTTCTCCACAACTATAATCTCAAAAATATATATAATTTGGAAGTGACGGCATCCTGGAAGCTTGGCTAGTGTGAGCTCACAGTTATCTTTTACTTGATCCTGTGAAATAAATTATATGCAGCAAATCCCAACTGCAGATAAATTCTTCTCCATCTGTTTTCCTACAAGAGAAAAAAATGTAGAATTACTTTCATGCAACAATTGCACAAGCAAGTCATAAGCTTAAAGACGAAGGAGAAGAAAGTTAGAATGTTTTCTGGTTTAATGCCAAAGATTTTTAAGATAAAAATTCTCTGAAAGTAACTGCAATAAACCAATGACTGTTGAACTTAAACAAACCTCAAGTTAAGTTAAATTCAATTTCACTTAAATATTTCTTAGGAGAAAAAGAAAACAGAAATGCGGGAAAACAAAATCTTTATGTCTTAATTCTCATCTTTTTCCCCGCAATGTCTCCTAAGCTGAAATGAGGTCATTCGGATTTTAGTAACAATTCCAAGTACAGTGCAAAATATATTTCAAGGCAGAACTAGAATTCACATCTCAAAAGCAAAGGGGTTAACAAAAATATAAAACTGCACGAAAGAGAAAGCACTCACTGCCTAGGGAAGTATAGTTTTACCTGTCAGGAACAAAAAAGTTGGTCTACATCCATTGCATAGACATAAACTAATCTCAGCAAGGGCTGCACAGGAACAAACAGCTGAAGCCTGATCAAAACCAGTCTAAACTTAGCAGAAAAGTTCCCAAATCAGAGCTGTTCTTTCTTTTTAAGGAAAATTTTGCTACATTTAAAAATAAAACAGGTGCAATCTTGTAATTGTGTGGATCAATAATGTCTGTAGTAAAAGTGACAGAATGTGCTTGTACAGTTATAATTATAGTTTGCAGGTCACTTAAATGCCTTGCATGGACAGTCCATAAAAAGAATATGACCAGGCGCTATGAATAATAGCCTGAATAAATGGGGAAGTTGTAGAAGTAAGGCTAACAAAAAATAAACATTCTTGTTGGGAAATAGAGAGTGACAGTAAGAATTAAAGTGACCCAGTGTTTCAGGTATACAGGTGAGTGAACACGTACTGCAAACATTGTATATAAGTATCTGAGAAATCTGGAAGGGGTCTAAAAAAAATAGTTAAGGGCTTGATGGGTACGTCTGCCCCTTTTAATCACAGCATGTTTATTTAGGACTTTGACTTTGTAGGCAGTGAAGATTTTTTCCACTTTAATATTTGTTGTGTTTTTCAGTCTCTGTTAAATATCTATCAACCAGAAGTGCTCTAACCCTCAAAATCCAAACCCCAAAAATGCGTAAAGAAAAAGAATCCAAATGCCACATGTAACCATGAGCAGTTAGTCAATCCATCAGAACAAAAGCCATCAAGCCACATCCTTCTCTTTCCTCTCCGGACACTCACATCCATCTAACAATAACCCATCATGAGCACTTTAAGGAAAGGGAAGAGAGTTTTGACCCCGTTCTAGAAAACAAATTGTCTCCGGGCATTTTGGTGCAAGTGCATCAGCCAGTGACACCCCAATGTTAAAGTTCATGTGAAGAATCTGAATTACACCCAGAGATCAGCTGGAGCATATTGCGCCTCTTGCAACATGTATGAGCAACTCTGAAGGCTCTAGCAGCCCCACTCTGCAACCTCTGAAGTTTTCCTGCTGTCCTACAAGCATATCTTGTGGGTGGTTTCACACTCAAGTCAGTATTGGAAAAGCCATGGATGAGGTTTTCTTCTGATAAGACAGGCAAGGCATCTCCAGCCATTTACGACTCGTGGGCACTGGGTCTCCACTGTGCTTGGCAGTGCTGTCCTCCCCAGCAGCAAGGGGTTGTAATAGCACCCATTTCATTTACTTGCAGCCCCAATTACAGTGAGAAATCGTAACTGTGACAGTTTTGGGGAAAGCGCTTGGCTTTCTGTTGATAATCTTGCACCAAGGACACTGGCAAAAATTTCCCAGAGTTAATTGGTGTGGTGGCCACAGAGTGAGGAGCTGTGCACAGTCTGGGGACTTCACCTGGCAAACACTTTGCGGAGGTGAATAATCCCAATGAGCTGACCAGGACTACTCTTATGTGTGAAGTTAAATATATGCCTGCTTGCAGGATGAGGGGCTTTATTTATTTATACCTAGTGTCCGTGAAAACCGAACTTCCACGTGTAAGTACTTTATTAATGTGGTTTATTTCTGTCTATGCTTTCCTCTGTGTGGATGTATTATGAATCGACCTGAAATTGTCTTTTGCAAATGTGTTGGTTTCAGTTTGTAAGAAAGTTGTTCCTGTACGTACTGCTGGGCATTTCTTTGGTTCATTCTCTGTTGTCAGAGGCTGACAGTTTTCATGTGATCATTCTTGAAATTGCTTCGTGCTTGGAGAAATGTGTAGGTGTTCTTTCTGTGTAATTTCTTTAAATTGTAAGTGAAAACAGTACTACAAGAATAAAAAACTACACCACAGGAAGCTGTTTCTTTTCTGCCATTTTCAGCTTTCATTCATCTAATGAGCTTATTTTTACTCCCTATCTTTCAGCCCCCACTCTATATTAACAAGTTCTTCCTTGATTTCATTGATTCTCCTTGCCCACGGTGGCCTTTTTTAATAATTTATTCAATATGTTTATTCTTCTGAAAGTGCAGGCTGCCAAGAGAGGTTGTGGAATTGTCATCATTGGCTCAACTAGACACCCATCTTTTAGGGATTATTTAAGGATAAGGAAATCAATCTTTCTGTGATTCAAGGGGAGGAGGGAATGGATTAAATGACCTGGCAGAATAGTCCCCTCTAATTCAAATTATTCTGTTCTTTTTTTTTTTGTTCTAAATTCTTTTTGATCTCAATTTCCTAATTTTTTTAGATAATGTTCTCTTGTGTTTGTGTTCTTTGAAAGTATGGAGAATTTGCATGAACCAATTTTTATTAGTTCCCTTGAGAATGTTAAAAACTTCAATTAGGTCACAGTGAAGTCTCTTTTCCAGAGTGAAATTCCTTAATCTTCCTTAATAACTTAAATCTTTGAGAAGTGATGTTTTCTGCAACGCATTTTCCTCAGAAGTAATTATATACCAGCTAAGTTGCTACATAATAGTCAGTGCTGTGTTGTGCTCTAAGTATAATCAGTCCTTGGGTTTTGTAGAGCCTATTAGCCCCGATGGGCTGGAAACACATGACTGTCAGTACGGAGCTGCAGGCTGGGAGATAGGAATTTCCAGTTTCCAAGAAGCCGGCATTTTCTACTTGCACAGGAACCTCTCAGAGTGTAAACTGATATTCTGGCTGTATTTCTTAGTAGATCTGCTCAATTGTAATTTTAGGATTATTTTAACAACAGCGGGCAAGGAAATCCATGAGGCAAATATGAATTAACAGGTTGAGGAATGATGCAAGCTCTGCCTTTCGCTTCATGCATGTATTATCATCTTTTCCCAGTGTTTGCTATGTTTTCCAGTAGAATGCATCAAGCTATTTAATACTGTAAGTAATCAAAAGCTGAAGTCCTGGTCTTGATCCGGGTGCAGTAGGAAGCCAGTCTCTCTCAAGCCTGGCAGAGATTCCCCTTTGTGGCTGCCTTTCTGCTGTTTCTTCCTTCATTTATGTCAGCTTTGGGGTCATTACATAACCACTCCGAAACACTTCTACTTTCTGGAATTAAGGGAAAAGAGCCATACAAATCCTCTTAAGAAGCTTTGAAAGTACTGCTTGCTTTGCTGTGTGCAGCAGCGAGCACACTGTTAGCGCCTTGCTGGGAGCAAGAGCAGCTCTGCTCGATTTCATTTGCCTCTGTTTTCTGACCATGAACTCAGCATGCTCCTATGTCAGCCTCCAAAGGGGTAAAAAGAGACACATTAGGCTAAAACGTAAAAATAAATTTAATGCCAAAACCAGTTGTTCCCTGAAGAGCTTTGATGTGACATCAAGAACATGGTGAAAGTTATGGAGGGCTCCATGGTCCCTATAGATTAAAAGTTTCCTACCAGCTCTGTTGTAAAGATTAGGATAATCTGTTTGGAAATCCACAAAAAAAAATGAGGATTGAAGGTGTTGGGAAGAGAGGTGAGATGCAGGGATCAGTAAGTGATCTAGTTTTCCTTTGCTTGTCTCATGCACACTATATTCCTCTCGCTGGTCTATGCGATCTTAAGAAGTATGGGGCTGGGGCAAAATCTCACGGCCCAGACACTCCCCAACCTGAAAGACTGCCATTAAATAGTTTCTCTTGTTTTTTAATCCTCCTGTTTTATGAGTTCCTTTCTTCCCTGGGTGTCTTCGAAATGTGTACCCATTTTATGGACAACGAGATGCGGATGTTTTGCAATTAATGGTGTAGGCATCCCGCTCAAGCAATAATGGTTTGTAACATCTTTCCGTCTCAGCTTCGTTGATACTCTTCATGGGCACAAGTTGATTCATGCTGAAGTTACCATGTTGATCAGCCTTGTCCTCATTCCACATACAGTAGATAAGGGTGAGTTTGGAAAAAAATGAGAAGTTTGGTTACTTTCCTTAACCACTTCCATTTGAAGAGAAAATCAAGTGGGTTTCATAAAGCAGCAAAATCCTGCTTCCTGCACCCACCTTTCACTGTCACACCTTCTTCCCCTGCTCTGCTTTCTCCTGATGCTTTTTGCCACTTCTGGAGCGTTGTCTCTTCTAATAGAGGCACTTTTATAACTCAGTTTTCCATTAAGTCGCGATGAGAAGCCCTGCTGTTCCAGTCCTGCTTTTTTCTCAAGTAACGATTCTTTAATCATTCTGTAATAATTACAGCGATGTTTTCCCTCGGCCCTATAGGCATTATTTTGAGAGCAGGCACTGGTGTGGCGCTGACGTTACGAATGTGTGTGATTTTGGCAAGAAAAAAACCTTCAAATATTTCTCCAAATATTCTTTATTTCCTGCAAATTTCCATACACCTCATTTCTGTTTTGTAATCTGAGGTCGCATTTCTTCACATACATTGGGTTACCACAGCCTGGATGTGGCAAAATCAGAACTCTTCCTGCTACCCTCAGCAGAGCAACTCCATCTCTATGCTCTGTCACAGACACACAAGTGACACACCTTAGCTTTCTGTCCTCCTTGGTCCCCCAAGAAGGAAAAGACATTGAGGGAGAGGATGGGACCAGAAGCGTCTCAAACGCACCATTTCTACAGCATGGCAACCGGTAACGGCGCTGGGCTGGGACTCTTCTGGGGGATGAAGCCATCTCCTGCACCAGCAGTGGCCTGTCCAAGCATGGCTGGGGTCACCCTCCGATGAAACACACGCTTGGCAAGTATTGGGGATCAAATTCAGAGCCGATGCAAGGAATGGCTCCAGGACAGCGTCTTCAGACTTTGTTTTGTATCATATCAGGCTTCAAGTATTATATAGTGTGGCCATGCCAGGATATTTTTAGTGTCCTAGAGACTGGAAGCA
Organism: Fulmarus glacialis; assembly: GCF_000690835.1. Classification (NCBI taxonomy): domain Eukaryota; kingdom Metazoa; phylum Chordata; class Aves; order Procellariiformes; family Procellariidae; genus Fulmarus; species Fulmarus glacialis. The sequence continues at coordinate 54,918 of NW_009223712.1, read as the reverse complement.
AAAAAATATTTTGTCTCTTGGCTGGAGGATTTGTCCATATTTGTTCCAGCCTAATTTAACCCTAGCTGAATTCAGTGCATCCGATTTCTAGGCTCAGCTTAACTTTGGGACATACACGTATTCTGCTATATCTATTTACTTCAAATATTGTGCTTTAGCAAAAGAGTCACTGCTTGTAATAACTGAATAGCTGCTTTCTTACAACGCCCACTGAAAGGCACTGCAAGAAAAAGAGGTCAGATTCACATGGAATTTTTTGCTTTTTTTTTAACCTGGCAAAAATGTGAGTTTTAAAAGTTTAGATTACAGTCTCTGTTAAAGTCAACAGTAACCAAGTTCGAAGCAGGAATAGAAGTCCAATGGCACTCAAATTAATATTATCAGGAAATGCAAGCCAGTTAAGAGGCCTGTTGTACAGCAGCGTATTAAAGCCCTTAGCTGGAGTCTTAAGGGTCAAGTTTCTGGCACTATTAATCATGTTGTTTATATATATACGGACACATATTTATGTGTATATATTGCACATGTGCACACACACGCATGCACCCCAGCCATTACTCAGCCCTAACGATGCACGAGTCCTGCTGCAGAGAAAGTCAACTGGAAAGGGTGCCTGAAAAGATCGTGATTCCTGATTTGCAGGCGAAGGGGAAGGAGCGCGCTGGGGAAGCAGGAACGCAGCGTCACTGCTCACGAGGCTTCTGCTAGTTACAAGATGTTTCTGTTTCTGTTTTGTTGTTGAGAGGGAAATAAAATGGGAGAAGGAAGGGGCAGCGTGTGAAGAAAAGGTGTTTCCTACAGACGTACTGTGATTGCTAGATTTTGAGTTTCGAGATTATGATCCTTGCATGGAGCTCTCTTGGTGGAGGAGATGGAGACTCCTAAAATTAATAGAATTTTAATACATTTAATAAAATCCTCCTTTGGCAGGAATAGACATCCATTGTTTTAGCAAGGAAGGGACAAATGTGTTGGTATAAAAATCTGTTTTCTTCCAGATAGCCAAAATGCCATCACTGGGGATTGCCTGCTCTTGCTCTCCTGAAGTGAGACCGTATCCATTCCACCACCTCCACACAAGTGAAAAGTTACTAAGATGCGATACACTGGATACTTTGGTCTAGCAGAAACTGAATGCAATGGATAATGTGGAGACAATGAATTTGCCTCGGGTACAAGTTTAGCCCGGTTGTTTAAGTGGTTGAAAACGACTCTTTCATATTTCCCTTGATATCTAGGAGGTGGCACACAGAATAAAAGTGCTGAACTAGGACTCACAGGTTTCACAGGACGTAGCTTTGACTCACCAAATTCAATACAAGCTTTGATTTGGAGCAGGAGGAGGTCTACAAATACAAGGGGTGTCAGCTGGCCCCTAATGAAGACCTTCTGCCTGAGATCAGCTATGGTTTTGTGTGTGACTTTTGGTGTGGCTGTACTCGGAAAGGGCTGCTCTGTCGTTGCCCTTTATGCAAACCTGCTATCAGTGGTTTTTGGTACCCCCTGATCTGATAGTGAATGATCGTGGCTAGGCTATGGAAGAACGTGGTACAGCTTGTTTATAATAATCTCTGAGAAAAAAAGATGGTTCTTCATTATATTACAGTGTTCCTGATTATGTGTTACATACTGGAGCTATTTAATCAAAACCATTAACAACCTACATCTTATAACGCTTTATAAAGCCAGCCAGTATTATGATTCTTATTTTGCAATATTTATGCTTAAAATTTTATGGGATGCAAGTTGATTTCCCAAACCAAGTTTGTTGAATGGATGTTTGCGGTGGACAATCATATCAGCATGTGTGCTCACGCTGAGCACGAGCATTTCAGTGCCTCCCAGCAAACAATGCACACGCTGAACTCCAAGTGACCCAGTTGTCTTTGCTAATCGCTTGCTGATTACTAGCTAATCAGTGCCTTGTTTAGAGCAACTAAGCCAAAACCACTCTCTGCTATGCTGCTCTTGGAAAGTGGGATGCATTTTTTGGTCATCGTCATCTCTGCGCTGTAATTGCGCTAGAGGTGGACGATGAGATGCAGACTTGTCCGGTGCAGCTGTAGGTAGCTCAGGAGTGTAATCTGGGTGTAGACTTCCACGGTCCTTTGCTCTGTAGCCTCATGCAATGAAGAAAGCAGCTCGTAACCAATTGCAAGTGAGTGTGCTAGCGTTACGCTCTCATAACTGTAGAGGAAGCGAGGTTGGAGACTGGGGGAGAAAAGTGCCTTCTGGGGCCCGTATGATAAATTTTACCCTCTGACTGCCATCAGTGCAGTGGACCCCCGCTGCAGGTTGTGGTCTTGGTTCACCCGTATGATGGAGCTGAATTCAGCATGGGGCCAAGGGGGAAGGAGAGGAGAGAGGGAAGGAATCCACACCTGTATTTCTGCAAATAAGTAATTTAGGAGATGTTTGAAACAAAGAACACTGTTTAAATGTGAACCGGGTTTTTGTGCAGGCAAGAGATGGGAGTTAGAAACCTTCCTGTGACAGCTGGTCCAATAAGAGGATCCCTCTTGGCGGCATTCTGCATGCTTCAGCAAACAGTGCCTCTTAAAAGCTAACGTTATCCTTGTCCTTGGCCAGAAGAGTGCAGACAATGGTTTGGCCTTTTTGCCAGCATGTTTATTAAACGGTTAATCAGCTATATAGGGTTAAATTTCACCCTGGGGATTTTTAGTATGGGCTTTCTGGTCAAACTTCTCTTGCTGTCAAGCAAGCACCTGTAGTTTTAAAACAGGAAGTAGAGACGTTTTTTGTTTTACGACTTTTCTTGTGATGAGGGTTTTAGTATGGGCTTTCTGGTCAAACTTCTCTTGCTGTCAAGCAAGCACCTGTAGTTTTAAAACAGGACGTTTTTTGTTTTACGACTTTTCTTATGATGAGGGACACACTCATGACATGAGCTATCCCGCAGAGCCTTGCTGATCTAAAAAGCACTACAGTGACAGCCAGAACCAATGAATTAGAAACCTACTAATTTCTACTTTTGAAATCTTAAAACTCATTTTTGCCGTAGATACATTATGATCTAGTGGGTATTTTTTAATGAGTATGAAGTGTGTTTTTCATGTTGTGTTTTTTTGTATTTTCCCTTCATTTGTTAATTTGCTAATGCAGCCACGAGAATAATCTCCACTGAAAAGCAAAATGTTTTGTTCTACAATACCGCAGGCTAGCTAATCTGTGTCATACATACATTATCTCTTAACTTCTTTAAGTCTACGTGGAAAGGCTTCTGATCACAGGTGAAAATAAGTTTAATGTATCACTTCGTTAAAAACATTATACCTCCTGATCTTACTAGCGGTTTCTGTTCATTTGAGATGCCAGACAGGAATAGCAAGATAAGAAATGAGGCTTATTAGCAGAGCTATTGTGTATGAATAAAGCTATCAACCTTCAGTTTATTCTCCCTCACCAGTAAGCATGAAAGTGAGATGGTTTTTATGAGTGTGTATCAGAGTAAAAAGTATATGCCTGATGGTTTGAAATACAATTAACTCTGGGTGAAAACACCATGGTCCCTCTATTATCTTAAGATCTATAAACTGTGGATTTCTGTGGACCACAGGGAGTGAAAAATGGGGCTGACCCCAAAAATCTGCAGACTTCCAGACTGGCTGACATTCTGATGGGGCTGTCAGCTATAAACTTGGATACATGTCCATTCACACATCTCATAAACAGAGAGTATAAAATAGCAGGGCTGAACTTTGTTTAAGAAACTTGCTATTAGAAATATGCCAGGACTTCACAATAAAAGGCAAAAAGTATTGAAATTTATGGGGTTTAAAATTTCCTCACAAAGTTAAAAGTAGGCTTGTGTTTGCTTTTTTACCTGACCCTACTCACCTTTGCCAGTGAGAAGGAGACAATTTATGAAGGAAGTTGGCTTTTCCTAAAGGCAGATTTGAAATTTCGTGCATGATGTTAGAATTTCCTAGCATTTCTGCATGCCAAGAAGAACTCTTTCCACTAATTTTCCCAGAAAAACACAACATTCAAAGTACATAGTCTTCAAAATGTTGAGATAATTCAGCGACAAATATTTGCAACATTCAGCCTTAATTGTTAAAGTAAACATTGCTCAGGGAATAGGTGTCTTTGCTTGGGACTAGGAAGACCAGGATATCTAAGTCCCTCACTTTTCTCTCTGACCATCCTCTGGCATCCCAAAGAAATCACTGCCCCTCTATTTCCCCATTGCCTTTCTTAAAGTGGAAGATCAGAGGCTGCTTTTTGCTCTGTTTATTTTAATGAGGCCCAAATGCCTATAATATTTATTTTCATGCTATTCAAAAAATATCCAGCAATTATACTGAACAGAAAACTGCACTGGAAGGGCAATGCATAATGCTTTTTTCTAAACTTTCGTCATGTTTTGGTTTTGCTCCTTGTCCTTTCCAGAAGGCTTAATGGACAATTTGCAGTCCGCTTTTAATCCTTTCTTATTAGTAGATGAACCTCCTTCCTCCTTTGGTGTTAGAAACACTTTTTCTCCTTGGTCCTGGGAACTCATCTGTTCGTTTAATCTTAAATCTCTTGCAATGTGGAGCAGATTGTTTGATAGTGCAGGGTGACACACGTGCTTTTTTAAACAACTGTTGTCTTTATTCTTCTGGCAGCAAATGCCACTGCTGTCAAAAAAAGTAAAATTGACTCCCACAGGAAAGCTTAAAGAGTCAGATATGCCATTGCAAATTCTGGCATAGACTGTTTGGAAACCTTTTTCTTCTTGTTTGGCAGGACATGTGCTCAGTCCCTGAACACACTGCTCAGAAGCTGTTACAAAATATAGAAGACAATAAATACTAAGCAAGTCAAAATTTTATCTGCTTTGAGAGATAGGAGTCTGAATGTCTAAGACACTAGAATTCATTTGAGAAGAACAAGAGATCTCATACCAGTCTTGTAAATGAAAAGCTGTTAGGCAGGCAGTACCTTCCCCAATGTCATGTTTTTCTTAGAACTGGGGCATACATTACACACAAATTTGAGATTATCTCTAACAATTATCTAAAATTAACTGTGGTTTTCTAATGAAAAACATTAAGAGGAGGATCTGATAAGAAGTGGGCCTATTTATAATACTTGCTACGAGAAAGAAAGGTTTGCTACTCTGAGTGAAACCAAAACGCACCATGTGTCACAGTATAAAAGAACATTGGCTTCCTTTCCTTCACTTATTAGCAGCAGCACTGGGAGTTTATCACATCTATCGGTGGTTAACTGAAAAGAGCCAACTCGAAGAAATGTTCCCATTTCTGTATTTCTTTCGGTACTGTATCGGTTGCTCTCTTACAGAGCATGTACACACCATGCAATGTCACACATCGCAACTCTGAGCTCTCCTGGCAGCCTTCTTAACACAGTGCATGTCAGAAAGGGGCACCGGCTTGGACGACCAAAGCAAGTTCACATCTGTATGGTGCTGCAGCAGAGCAAACCCCATGTGCATGTCGAGTTTGATTAGCATGGGGTTGCTCTGGCTGCACCACGTGGGCATCTCGTGGGAGCATCCTCATACAACCACCATTATCTCTGTTCACGCAGCAGGACCCGAGACAATGGAGCTTAGAAGCTAAAAACATGAGTTCCTGAAGAGCCACAGGGCCAACATCTTCTGTAACACCGTATTTATTTGGGTGTGACTTGGTCAGGGGAGCCCTGCTCGTGATTGATTCAAAGGGCTCCAAAATAAGCATGGTATCCACCTGGCTATGATGTCTATTTATTCCCAATTACGGAAGGCTGGTCCAGAGCAATCCCAGTGTACGCAGGCTGTGAGTGAGATACCAACAACACAGGTAACGTACTCTCCAGATCAGCTCCTCTGAATCTTTCCAGCACGGAATGACAAAGGAGAAGCAAATATTGGCGTTATATAAAGCGTGTTTCCTTTAGTCCAGGCACTGGGTGGGAACCAAGTCACTGTGTTTAGGGACTCCTCCATGCTATGCAGAACATAAATTATGGGGAGGGTTTTGTCAGCAGAGGGTATCAGTGGAGAGGCTCCTTTTTCCAAGTCACACTGTATTACAGGCCAGAGAATGAGTCTCCAAAGAGATGCTGTGGTTTCTCTTTCGGCTTTTTGCACAACTTGGACTGCCCAGAGCTGGGTTCAAGGACCTCATTCACAAACGAGGAAGTTGCAGTGAGGAACTTTTGAAAGCTCTGATTTCTAAAACCATCTGAAATTCAGCAGTTTCATGTCATGGGTATCTGCATGCACACTGACACATGTAAGTTCTTGTCTTGCTTTAATGTGAGTTTGGAAGAACCCAAAGACAGGGAGTAAGACTCACAAAAATCATAATATGTCACCTAAAATTCACACGTTGAACAAATTGACGTGCTGATTAAACAAAAAATACAAGTCATTCCAGTTATCTGAAAAGCTGATGGATCTTGACAAACCTTTCAATGAACCTATCACAGCTCCTCATTTGTTGGAGCCACAGAAACCAGGTGGATTTTGTTGTGAGCCATTTTCCATAGTTCTGCTTATCAGTCATGTGAGCATGGGTAATTATTTTCACCCCTTGTTTGCTAGTGCTGATTTACTTTGCATTTGACTGGTCTTAAAAAAAGAAAATCTTTAATCTAAACCAAACAACCTTTAATGCAACCAAATGTTTGGATGAAGAAAGGGCAAATGTCTGTATGTTTGTGAAAGCAGCAGCAATAAAAATAACACAGATATCATCTAGTATCGTAATGCCACCAGGCAATGCGGAATAACTAAAAGAGCCAGACGTAACTTTGCAAGGTTGAAAGAGGTTCCATTGTCTCTTCAGGATACTGGCTTTAACTGGGGAAGAGGTTTACAGAATTTAGGTACAATTTCTCCAAAAGGTTTGCAAATCTGACTGCTTCTTTTGTTTGTTTTCCATTTTTACAGAACAACTTTTAACTTTTAGAAATTTCCACATGAGAAATGTTTTCTCAGCTGCTAAAGCTAATTAGGAGACACAAGGATTGGTTTTGTTATATTTTCCTCTGAATAGGAGTGAAGTTATTTCATGCAATTTTTTACACAACTCTGCTGTGTGATGGGCTGCATACAGAGTAGTTTATTTATACCACTTTATCTCACACCTGTTTGGATACTGGCTGTTTTATGGTATTTAAACATACTATTTCTTGCCAATTGCTTTATCTCCACAGTTCCTGCTTTTGCTGCAAATGTTTCTTATTAACTCTAAAAGAAACATCAATTGCTCCCTGAGCATTATTAGCGAGGACAAAAATAACATAATTGTTAGTTACTTCCAACATGTTATCACTGCAGACCTATAAAACAGACATTCTTTCAAAATACTGTAGGGGCTCTTTTACTCTGTTGAAAATAAATAATACATGTTTTAAGGACTTGTTATTTCACTGGAATTTTGTTTTTAAATGGAAAAAAACCCTATCAAAAAAATCACCAAGTTTCACTGCTGTGCAGTGTGCTTCTCTGAGCGATTTTGTTGTGCCACGTCTGAGCACACCTCTCTAGCTGCCAGAGCCCAAACGTAGAACACGATGTCGGGCAGAGACCCACAACGGGGGCACACGAGATTGTTCATGCAGAAAATGCATAATCCCTCGAGGATCCCTTCCTATTTCTCCCTATAGCCTCGGTGTCGTGGGTCTGATGGCAGCGGATTTCAATCCTGGAAGTAGGAAGGCGGCGGGGGCTACCCCTCTGCGCGTACTGTTTCGGGGTTCTGCACTGCTCAGAGCCCTCAGGATTACTAAAGGACTTTTACTCCCCCAAAACCCCTCCGAGAGGGAGCTGCAAAGTCCAATCGGCAGAGGTAGCATGAGCCAGGTGAAGTGACTTACCTGAAGTTAGGTAGATAGATATTATTATTGGCAAGGAGGCCACGTGCATGGCGTCACCCTGTCACATCGGTACCAGAGCCATGAGCTGAGCAAGCCTGGGCAATGCTCCTGTGTTCATCCACACCTGTCCTTTAGGCAGCATGTCCTGGCACGACCGTTCCTGGGACAGAGGCTACTTGCAGGCTGTACTGACCTAACAACTCGGCCTGGGCTGGCGTTGAACATTCAACCTCTATTAATTGCCCGTAACTCTATATTGTATTGTTATATTGATGGCCAGATAGATATCAGACAAGGGGAAAAGAAGTGCTGAAGTATGTGTCCATGACTGCAAAGGTCTGGATGTTTACCTCAGTATTTGCCTGCTTAGTGCCAACCCTTATTTCATTACAGTTGTCAGGCAAATACGCCTCGGTCGCAGATGGGACACAACAGGACTGCCTGGAGAGAGGAGTTAACTTTCAAAGCAAACTGCTTCAGCTGGGATGCCTCACTTCATGCCTGGTTTCTGAAGTAGGTTCTTTTATCCACAGCCAGAGCACACACCACCCTCCATCCTTCTTCCTTGGGTGGTGTTTTTACTGGAGGCATTGCTGGATCTGAGCTTCATATTATCCTGCCTTACTGCTACTGTTTAAAAACCTGTCCAACTTGAAGACACGTGTCAGTGCCACATTTAGAGCCCCAGCTTATCATCTCTTGTTTCTTTATAACCAAAATAACACCATTTTAAACAAGCTAGATACCTGGCTATGAAGGTAGCCCTACATGAGCTCTTCAGAATGAAACTTGCCTTACTGATTTGGGACTTCTACTACGAAAAGCAGAATTTCCAAAGGGCAGAATTTCTAACCTGAACTTGCCTTCTGTGATCCTCAAGGGCTGGAGTTTAGCTCCGAAACCACAAACTAAATAGGGTTGTTTGTTGGCTGGGTATTTTTGTCATTTCCTTTAGGCTTTGCTGTATCAACATGAAACTCAAAAAGCCCAATTTGCATTTACACTCAGGTGCATTTGCACTCCCCTTTGTTAAAACAAACAAACAAACAAGCAAACCAGTTTTTCAAAGCTCATTCCCTACGAGCCTAATGAGAGGTTTCTTCCACTGAAACATCTGGGCTTAGTCATTGCTGGTTGGAGGGTACTGACAATTCCTCTGTTCTCAAAAGGCAGGGGAAGCGGTGTTAATCCTGGGCCTGGGGAACCACCACGAATCCAGCCAAAATAGCTCTTGTGACTATACTCGTTCATTGCTATTAGGTATTTTATGGTGCATCAGAAAATGGATTCTATTTATACAAGGATTTCTTAAACTAACAGTGAGACTTTTGTGTAAGTGAGAAGTAGGGTCCAAACCTGTGCAAATTAAACAGACATGTGTGACTGATGAATCACACATGAACCAACAGTGCCTGATTTCATTAGTTTTATTAATTTCTGTAATACACACCATATAATAGAGGCTTCATCTTCAAGGAAAAGTTTTTAAAGGTTTGTAGAGGAGAAAATAAAACTTAACTTGGTTTGGATGAAAAATGTACCGAGCTACCTGCAAAGCACAGCACGGCACGGCGTCTCTGCTCAAAAATGCTGTAAAAAGGTTCTCTCGTGCACAGTGCGCTGCTGTTTGTAAGACTAGACCTGTAAATCACACTTCAGTCATGAACGTTTTCCAAGTATTTTCCAACAATATATCACATTGCTCAACAATTTAAGACTGTCTGACAGAAGACCATGTATGCCAGTAGCAAGCTAAATAGGCATGGGCCGGTGATACAGACCCATCATCTTTCCACGGTTCAAGTTTAAATCTGCTTTCTCACACTTTCATAATGTTTTAATATATTTTTCTTCCTTGAATTTGCTACCATTAGGGAAGAATAAGCTAAGATAGATTTTGAAATCCAAACTTTCTTTTTTTTTTGGTTCTAAGTCACTTCCAAGCCCGGAGGACCATTTGTATATGCTGTACGTACAATCTCATGAAAACAGTGATTCTTAGAAGGTTTTGGCCAAGAGAATTTGAAATTCCTTGAGATTTCTCTGCAGTTGAACACAATCCTTGTCTTAATTAAGTCTCTCAACTGAATCTCAAAACCCAGACTAACCCTAAATCGAATCCATCTCTAGGCATGAACATCTTTCTTACCATGCCATATTTTATGCTGTATTTATTTCTGACATTGGTTAAAAGCAGTCTTGCTTCTTTGGTATGGACAACCTTGTCCAATTCTCAGATGTGCACAGGTTGTTCACCTCTGGTTTACACGTGTTGCTCAACACAGCAAACAATATATACACTCAGGGAAAGAATTTTCAGTGTAAGAGAGTTTGTACATTCTTTACTATCACACTGAAGATATAAATCCTGCCTTAGCATTTTCATCATTCTACACAGTTGCTGCAATTATTTATCTATAGCCAGAACTATAGCTCTTGTTTTACTGTTTAATGCTTAAAAATCCTTAACAAATGTCAAAGCAGAAACAAATTATGTTTTATCTATTTCAATGCTTGTAATTAAATTGCTTTTTCCTACAGTAAGACAAAACCAGAGAAAAACTAAGCACCTATCACAGATGCTCACCAATTGCATATTTCCATCAGCATGCTGCAGAAAGCAAAAGCAGTTAATACAAACCTGGGTATAATTATTTACCAAGCAGTTTGCAGAGCATCCGTGCCCACTCTGTTTGTAAACTGGCCAACATTTTGACTCACATAGGAGACAGATGTAAAATGCTGGATATCTGTCATACAAAAGCTCCAGTGTAAATAAATAAAACTATGTAGGATGTCTCCCACAGCTTAGACCACATCACAACTCCTCTTACACAAGACATCTGCAGGCACAGCAAAGATACCAGCATACCATCCACACCTTCATCATCCCTTTATCGCAAGGTTGGTTAGAGCTCTCCTCTTTGTAGACGTGTAACAAAGCCAATATAAAGTTGTCTGTCCAGCTCAAGCACCGAGCAGACACACACCATGTATAAATCACCCTCCTCTTCAGCAGGGCAGACGAAAGCTCATCTCATAAGTGCTCTCCTGCCAACCACGGCAGGTTTACAGCCCCGTAACTCAACCACCCCGTGCTTTGTGCCTCGCTGCGCTCCGCGCGGGGGGAATGGCGAATTCCGGCGGCACCGCCTTCAGAAAGTCCAAAGTGGCTTTGGAGAGCAGATGGAGAGAGGAGGCCCTTTGCTTGCAAGGCAGATGCTGTCTGTATGCGTACCTCAAGGAGCAATGAAAACCAGCTGCTAAGCCCCTGCCGACATCGGGACCCCTGATTCCCATTGCCATTGAGGAATCCCGTTCGTAGCGATGAATCTTGTGCGGTCACTTGCTCGTGAATACCATACTGCCCAAAGACACAGCTCGAGTGCAGTGATGCCTTGTCCTGGGCCAGTGCTGCTCAGAGCTGAATATTCAACGAGCAAAAGTCGTTTTGGAAAGGTTATAAGGGCCTGATTCAAAAGATGCTAAAGTCAACGGTGTGAATCGCCGCTGGCCATTGCCGTGCGGGGACAGCTCACACCGGCGAGAAATTGCTCCCTCCTTTCCAAAACACTTTGGCTCACATTTTGTATGTAATGTTTCAAAAGCTTCACGTAGTTTTAGAGCGTGTTCTCAAGTTTGGGAGGTGAATTGCTGGGAATTTGTTTCTAATGTAGGTAATTTAAACCAACTATTCAAATATGTAACCTTTTAAAATACTGGAGAATTTTGACATATTTCAGATCTCTGATAAGACTGTGCTTTAAAAGAAAAGCTAAGAAAATATCTCCTTCTGTTTCTGTTTATAAACTGAGATTATGAGGGGGAAAAAACCAAACGTGTCTACTTGTTTCCTTTGTTGACATACCAGTTTTGGTCAGTGAAGGAAAACGGACCTGAAATAAATTCATGACCCTTTTTGTTTTTGAAGGGGGAATTCCCCTGGGAATAATGTTTTTCTAGAAGCCTGCTGCAGATAATATATATGTGCTTTATCTCTTTAAAGACGGCTGTTGTGGTGCTCATAGAAGAGCAATTGCAAGCTACACTGCAGCTTCAAAAAGTTGTACTTTAACACACCGATGACTATTAATGAAACACTTGGAAAAAGATTTGCAAAACCAGGCCATCTCTTTAATTATTAGCTGTGCATTTTTCATTCAGTAATTTTCTCCCTGACCTCACTGATATTTGGGTAAATCAGTTAATTCTGTTGAAGTCTGTGGAGCTACATTGGTTTACATAAACTGCGAGGAAAATCTTCTTCAGAAAAAAACACATTAAAATGTATTTTAAAAGCATACTTACTAGAAGAGCTTCATCTCCATTAAAGCCTACTTTTTGGTCCTTTATGGTTTTCAAGTCCTTACTAAGAACCAGATTCAAAAGTAAGATTAGAGCAGTGCATCAGTTTCCAATTGATTGCCTTACAGATGTTTAAAAGGAAGTATGTTATCAATGGAGATCATTATCTCAATCAAAATATTCAGTGAATGCTAATGTTATTCTTTTCTCATTTAAATATAAAGATCAAGCCAAGACCCTGCTTGCTTGAAGTCAAAAACCCCCACTATCAGTTGAACAACCTACTTCATGAGTATTTTTTAATAGATTTTTTTTCTTATTTTTTCATGTGGAAATCAGATGGGATTTCATGTCCTCTTCTAAGATCAGTACTTGGAATGAGATCATTGCAGCCTCACATACACCTAGGCCTGAAAAACTAAAACATCCAGAAAGAGAACTGATTTAAAATGACCTTTCTTGACCTCTTTTAATGAAAAAACCACCAACCTTTTTTATGACAAAAGATTTCTGGCCCAGAAATCTACTATGCTACAGCAACTGGGAGGGAGATTGGTAAATAACAATGTATTTAAAAATTAGATAAACAAAATACTTCTAAAATCAAAATAATAGTGTTTGGTTACCAACATTTTAAATTACAGTGTCAGCCATGCCTGGTGGCAGCCGCGAACGTCAATCAGAAAGCAGCTACTGAAGATGTTTACCATCTTTTCTTATTTTTGCCGTAATTTCACTGACCGCTTTTTGTGGTCCTTTTCAGGCCACCAATGGTCAATAGACCAGGTCGGATTGACAATACTTTAGAAGGTAAAAGTCTAAATAGCAAAACCTAGCTAAACTCACCAGATATCTTACTTGGCTTTGGAACAAGTCAGCAGGGGCTTATTTCTCTTTTACTTGTGACTTGTCCAGACCATTTTTCTAACAACTGCTTCAAAACTGAGCTGTCACCCCAGTTTCGAAGGGGAAAATAGAGCGATTTAGAAATCTATAGAAAGGAAAATAGATTTAGTGCACTATCAATGGACTGAATCATAAACATCCCCTTACCCCTCAGATTTTGTCTCTGCAACATTGCACAGAGGGTAATGCCCCAGCAAAATATAGCCCTGGAGCACATATAGGGAGAGACAAGTCCAATCTGAAACGACCGGCCAAAATGTTGTATGCCAGATATAAGCACAACCTTGACCTGATATATCCTGCACAATCTGCTCAGCATTTGAGTCAAAGAGAGGAGAGGAGCTATCAAATAATGGCATGTGGGCCTTACAGACCCGGGAGTGGGCAAAAGGCATCGCTCATTATTCCGTCAAGGACTCCACATGCCAGTCTATGCAATCTGATTTGCAATCAATTGCAAGTGATTACACATTGTTTATCATCGATTGGCACAAGGAATCCTTGAGAGAATAATGAGCTGCAGCTGATGACAATCAGAGACTACTGTCTCGTTGCAAGTTTGATTGCACATCCTTCCACTGGTGCAATCGAGCACCCACCACCACCACAAAGCATCACAGTAAATAAATAAATAAAGGGTGGCATCAGAAAGAAAAACATTAAAAGCTCTCTTGAAAAACAAAGCCTGAATGGAAGTTCTTCAGTATAATATTAGCAAGGTTAACATCATTAGAATGCTTTAGATTAGAAATACGATAAAAAGGTTTCAGTAGATCTTCCAGCTTATCTTTTGGCAAAATAACATCTGGACAGCAGGCAATCAGTTCTTTAAATAAGCAGGAGAAATTTTGGACCAAGGCATCTAAAGGAAATCTATTGTTTTTAAGTAAAGCGTGCAGCCACGTTAGAAGCCTAGAAAGAAAGAAGGGAATTTAAGACAATCACTAATACCTCTGGTTACCAGAGGTTCACCTGTGCTTCACAAGATGGTCTCTCTATCAACAAATGCACAGACAGCAAAAGTAAGTAGTTATATCACGCTGGAGCCATGGGCATTATCAATTCAGGGTACAGGTCTTTCCAAGTGAGATACCCAGGCCTAAATGTTCTAGAAAACAGCAGTTAAAATTGCAGTAAGCAGCAGAGCTTGGCCAAGACTCTCAGAAAGGGGAGTCCATCCCTGACTTTATGCTGTGGTTAAAGAATGGGGGCGTTAAGGATGGTGTATTCATTGTGTGCCCAGCTTGGTGTACCCAATGATCAGTGCCTGGGACAGATTCTGGAGTTACAAATTTGCTTAAAAAGTAGCAGCAAATGCAATCATGTGTTGTACTTGGCTCAGTACCAATGGAAACGTGATGAAAAATATACAGATTTCTTCATTAGGGATTTAATTTTTGGAAGTTTACATTCAAGTTAAGTCTTGAAAACTTTTCTGCTGTCCTTTTTTTTAGGAATTTTGCGATTGGCTTTGCTGGAACAGAGATGTTTGCCTTCTGATCTGGAAATCAGCTCCATGCAAATGAAGCAAAATCAGGTTTTTGAGATCGTGTGTTTCATGTAGCTATCCCATTGTTCTCACTGCCTCCCTGGTGGTCAGCCGTCCACCACCAATGTCGAGGGTTTATTCCCTGTGTGCCAGCTTATATGTTCTCCATGATCTGTGACTCCTATGTTTAGCATTTCAGACAACACGGGTTCCAGCTGGGTTATCTCACTTTAGGTGATTATTCAAAAAAGGCCAACATACTCTAGGGCGCAAAATTTTTTGGAGTAACTATCAGCCAGTGGCTGACTCAGATGCCTGGAGATCTCAATAAAGCTGTGAAAGAGAAGAAATTAAAATTGGTTTGTCGCAAGTCAGAGAAGCATCCAAGTGACCAGGTTTCATTTAGACAAGGTCTCCCCATACCAAGCTCCTTCAGAAACCCTGTTTGCAGTCTTGTGGCCTCTAAATAAAAACCTCTTCTCATTTAACCTTCACCCAGTTGCCCAGGCAGAACAGACCCGCGTCTACAAGCGCCCCGTTCAGAGCCTAATGTTAAAATACACCCACAAAACTCAGTGCTTTCTGACAAATGACAGCAAGCATGACTTAGCCCTCTCCTTCCCTGAAAAATGTCGAGTAGAGTTGTACTGGCTTGTTAGCACAGAATACAATGTACTTGGTCTCAAACTGTAAATCAATATCTGTATCTGAGAGGTGACATTTCAACAACTGTGGAATGCTGGAGCCTGTTAGGATCATTTTTTTTTTAAGTGTCAGATTATAAACTTCATAAATAAATGATGAGCACACCTCTTACAACACCATGTGTGTTTGTGTGTGCCTATGTCAGCACCTTTCTGGATGCAAGCACAGTGACCCTGGAAAAATAGTCTCTACCGGTTTACACACTTGCCCTGTGCTGTAAAGTTTTAATTAAGCATCGACATACCCTGAGCCATTTAAATACACTCAGACCCTGGAGAGGTGAAAGGAATCACAGAAACACAAGGCTGGAAGAGATCTGAAGGGGTCATCTGGTCCATCCTCTTACCCCAAGACAAGACCAGCCAGACTTAGGAAATCCCCAGCACATCTTTGTTGAATTCATTCCTTAAAACCACCCCGTGATGGACACCCCACAACCTCCTTGGGCGATCTGTTTCAGTGCTTCTACTGTCCGAACCACCAAAGAGGATTTTCCTAATATTTAACCTGAATTTTCCTTCC
The DNA here is from genome assembly GCF_000690835.1 of Fulmarus glacialis. Lineage (NCBI taxonomy): Eukaryota > Metazoa > Chordata > Aves > Procellariiformes > Procellariidae > Fulmarus > Fulmarus glacialis. The sequence goes on along the minus strand of NW_009223712.1, from coordinate 39,155 downwards.
TCCAGTTTAAACCATAGAGAAAAATAGCCAAACTGGGCAAGGGAAAAAACGGTGGGGAAAAAAGAGATTTCTGTTGAAAAAGGGGAGCTGGGCGAAGAGAAGAAAGACGTTTAACTGGAAAATTGACTTAAAAGGAAGTGAATGTGAAGAGGAAAGGCTATCCAGAGGAGGACGTGTAGTTCCCTGGCAGGGAAGAGGCTAGAAGAAAACATTTTCTGGGCAGAAGGAAAAGAGTCTCTGAGAGTAAGAATTTTCCTTTCAAGGGTTTTCCCTTTCCCCTTTTAACCTCGTTATAACTTCTTTCTCTTGCACCTCTCCACGCTGCTCAGCATTCCCCCTTCTAACTGTGCTATAGTTTTTTCCCTATAGTTAGAGGATTTTTTCTTCTATAGGTTTTATTGACCAAACAATGTACTAAATTGTCAGGATGCAGCACGCCTAGGGAATTTCTGAGGACAAACACGCAAGCAATGAGCATCAGTGGCTGTAGTTGAATGCATACTCCAGTACAGAAAGTTTTCAGACCTCTTTCGCTATTTGTGCGTATTAATACTTACTTATGCATTGTGAGGAAACTCAAGAAGGAAAATGTTTAACCGATCTTACATATTTACAGTAAAAACTGGCTTTTGAAGGGCTTTTAAACATCAGTTTATTAGCCCTCCCAACACCTCCCTGGAGCACTGGCAGTCCTGCTTTACATGAAATGATAAAAGCAACCCAAGTGGATGTGAAATGAAAAAATAAGAAATAAAATCAAATCAAAGAAGAAAGATTGCTAAGAAAATATGTGTTAGTTTATTATTAGTAGGCTTCTGGTGAAAGACAAAAATAAAGTTTGTTTATGACTTTGACCTCTTAGATGTTGCAGCGACATTGTAATTTAATCATAAGCTAATAATTTACCAATTCCCCACTTCTGAGTAACAGAAAGCCATTGTGAGAACAGCAGTCAATTTTCAGCTCTACTTGTGTCTTCATCAAGGCTAAAAAAACCTCTTGTTCCAAAAGACCACAAGAAATCTGGCAACGTGATCACACACAATAGGAAGGCTGAAGTTATCAATAGAGTAATTTACAATAATTGTATTTGCAAATTGAACATCATTACAATAACAATAAGTACAAAATCCCAAAAAGATACTTGATGCTCTTGAGTAATTACATGCAATTAATTTGTATCTAATTCCAGACTCTGGCATGCTCTGTCCTAGCCTTTCTCAGAAATACTTGCTGGCAATGAAAAAATAAGATGCTGCCCAGGCCACCTCTGCTGGGAAAGCTTTATGTTGTGCAAGAAGGGTTCAGATTTGGCAAAGAGAAATGGTGAGTCTGCAGGGAAACGCCTGAAGGTTCACAGTTTGTCCCATGTACATGTGATAACAGTATTTATGCTATTATTCCAGTTCAGGTCTTTGGCTCTACCTTCTCACGTTGCCTCTGCTGGCTCATGCTGAACTGTGCCCCTATAGACAGTATGGACATAACTATTTTGCACTGGCCAAACCAAGACAGGGAAGAGAAAACCTGCAGCTAATGTTTTCCTTTCCCATGCTGGTGAGTAAGGAGTAGGAGGATTTGAGCCTCATCTTCCCAAACGACAGAATGTTTGTCACCAAATAGTTTATATTCCCACAACTTAATTGAAGAAAGGAACTAAGGACCCTACGTTATCCCTGGATCGTACCTCTTCTTTGGCTAGTTGTATGAAGGTTTACGCAGAGCTTCAGAGACAAAAAAAAAAAAAAAAAAAAAAAAGAGAGAGGGAGGAAGGAAGAGTATGGGAACTTTAGAGAATGCAAAGATTTTAGAGTCCAAAAGTAAAAATACCTCAAAATGCAAGGGCTTGGTTTCATGAGCATATATTTATATATTTTAGACAAATCAGTATTATTCAATCTGTCTTGGCACAAAGCTCCATGTTATAGCTCACTATTGGTATTGATTTTCATCTACTCTTCTCTTTAAAAGTTCAGTTTCAACTTTTAAAGGAAAAAAGGGGTTGAGGCGGAGAATAGGGAAATTAGAAAGAGGGTAACAGACACTTTTACTGCTCTACTTCTTGATACACTGACCTAGTCATGGCTAAGATGATTGAAATCATTCAGTAGTATACGCTGATTAATTTTTTTTAATTCAACCACTATCGGACACAAGGAAAAGCTATGTGTCTTTATGAACAGATAGACATTCCAGGTGTACAAGTGGACTGGTCTGGTTGGTTTTGGGAATTCATGGTGTACTGTACACAAGTACCCCAAGCGGTACACTGGGTGTGGAGAAAACCTCCACAGCTTGCTCTTAGCCTACCAGGAATGATGTCTTGCAGATAAGAATTCACCAAAAAAGCTTCTGGCAAGTATCTTGAATTATCTAACACAGCACTGCCGTCTTGGAAGATATTCATGATCAGCATACAGCCATCCACCACCTCAAGTCATTACCTGTGCAAGAAGGTGCAATAAAAATCTGTACTGACCTCCAGAGATGTTGGAAGAGATGGACTTCTGCCTTAAACAACTGCTAACCTGGGTAGGAGAAAATGGGATCCCCCCGGGGCAGAAATGATGGCATCTCTGCAGGCAGCGGCGCTCGGTGCAGCGCGGGGCCGGCTGGGCGAGGCACCGTGCAGGCAGCTGCCTGTCTGTCTTTGCTCCACGCGTGGATTTCAATATGAAAGGCACGCAGACGGGTGCGTGCTGGAAGATCCAAAATCACAAACATCAGTTGTTTGCTGCTATTATAAGCGGCCCTGCGCTGCTTTTTTCTCTTGGGCAAGAGTGCGTGTGTGTGTCTCTGTGTGTACATATACATATATAAATACATCTATGTATAGGTATGCATATCATAGAAATGAAGGCAGTACAATCTACAAGCTCGGCTTTGATGTTAATGCAGTAAAACAACGCATTTTATTTGAAATGGCTTGTGAATAAATATTGTTGCAGGCATCACATAACAAGCGAACTCGAAACTGCACTGTAGCGTTGAGGCTCTGTATAATTAGGTCAGTGTTATAGCTAAAGGGAGGAGGAGCCAGTTCCTAACAATGCAAAATACTGAACCTCTACATTATAAAGCTTTCTCTGCGGGGTAACTGAGAGTTACCTCCGTCTGACATTAAGGGAGATCTGTTCAGTGTGTAAGTTTTTTCTGGAGGGATCTGTAGATGACAAAACAGTGATCTGCCATCATCTGCTCGCTTGGAGTAAACTATCTAAAAGTAATCCAGATGTAGAAATGACTGCCCAAGTGGAAGAAATGGTGGGTAGAGGGTAAATCTCTCTGAAACAGAGAGCAGTTAGCTGCAGCGGAGCTTCAACATTCAAGTTTTTACATTTTTGCATATGTATCAGATGCTCCCGGGAAGGGTGACACTCAGAAATGGAGTTGTAATTATTTGTTTTGGAAATTAAGTTATGTGTTAAAGAACACGTGTGCCTCAGGACTTCTAGCTCTAACAGCTACTTAGGTTTCAGTAAACCAAGTGAATAAATGAACCAAGTGAAACTGAGAAGAAAGCTTCTGACTCACATCCTCTCCTGACTGTAATAAGAAATGTCTTGAAAGCAAAATGTACCATTTTGTACCAATAAACTCCCCACAGAGTTTATGATAGACTTATTTACCTCCGTCTGAATGCTAAGGAGGGGTCGGGAACAGAAAACCACTGCAGTTTTTGAGACATTTCAAAGATTTGGTTGTGGTGCAGCTCAGAATGACACTGCACTAAAATAAAACAAAATATAACCTGAGAGAGCATAATTGATAGCTAGGTGGCTAGGGAACTAACTTGGCAGGTTGGAGACCCAGACAAAAATCCCCAAACTACCTGCAAAATCTCTGTCTTGAATTTCATACCTTTTGGCCAAAGGTTAAAATTTTGAAAGCATTTTTTTTTTTCAGCAAAGGTATTTTAACCAGCTTGCCAGCATGCTAAGTCCACTCCACCTCTTCTCATTCTCCACTTGAATTCTTCCAGTGTTTTGGGTTGCAATGCCAGAACAACTGTAATCAATAGCCCAGAAAATTGTAGTATTAAGTGTGGCTGTAACGACTTGAATGCTAGTATCTGTGTTAGCTTCTTATCTGGCTGTGATGATGCCTACTGATTGGAAAAGAGGGACACTTGCAACAAAGCTCCTCTGAAATTATCCTCCCAATGTGTGCGTGAGGCACCTGGGAACCTTGTGATAACAAGCAAGTCAATCTTCACTTTCTCATTGTCTTCGTTCAATCGACGGGTGAGTCTATCACCTGCCCAGAGGACTTGGCAGAGGAGCTTTCCTGCATTTGGCTATAGGAAAGGGGGTAAGAGAGACTGGGTTCTTCTTCTGTGTTGGAAAACTAGGATTCCACATTGTCTGAGGGGTTTTAAGTCCCATCTGTTTATTCAGTGAGATGGAAAATATTGAAATGTGAAATCACATTGAGATGTGAATACATGTGACACACGCAAGTATCGTGTTGACTGTGGCTTCTGTTATTTTCCTGGTAGGTCTTGCAGATGCAATGGGGTCTATGCTGGACTTCCATGTCTGAATAAGATCTCTCCATGTCTCTATCTTCTGAACTACTGTATTCCCTGGTTTCCAGTTCTGTAATATCCAAAAAGTGCTATAAAGGCTGTTACTAAGCTCCCAGAGCTTAGATAGCATATGCCTCTTGTGCACACACTGCGCAGTGTACTGGTGTGTGAAGCGAGCGGGAGCTATGTGAATGCATCTTGGCATTTTCTCTGGTGCTGTAAGTAGGCTGCTGGTCTTGGAAGAGCAGCTGGCTCCCTGTGGGCTGAAACAACGCACCGTGCTGGGGATCAGCCCATGGGCCCAGCTCCCACCCGAGACAGGCAGCAACTGGGGTCCAGCTCAGGGGGAGCAAAGAGGATTGGGTTCGGGGAGGTTGTTTTTCAGAAGCGGTTTCTCTATGAGTGAAACAGGGAACTTTATGGGACAAGGGAAGCAGTTGGGTTTTGGCCGTACTGCCAAATTTATGTGAGCATACAAAAAGCAACAAATATGCAGAGAAGGCTATTTAGGGAATTTTTGGTGGAGTAGAGTTATGGCACTTAGTACCGTGGGCTTGTAGGGGGCAAACACAGCCTACTAGCTAAATGAGTATGTATCATTCAAGGGTTTCTTTGTTCTTCCTCTGTTCTTGTTTCCGTTTGGTTTAATGGGAGATGAGAAGGCTTTTCTAATGAATTTCTTAATGGGAAGAGAGTTAGAAACCTGATTGCTTTACTTTCTATGCTGCTTTCAGAAGCTGTTTATGGTGGTTGAGTTGGTTAAATGGTAGAAGACCTAACAGCTACTCTCCTCTGTCAAGTACTTTCCAAAGGTTTGGGAAAGGAGCTTGGTGCAAACGTGGAGCTCTGTTTCTCTGTCTCTGATGTTTTTCTGGAGGAGGTGGAGGCAGTGTAAACCCAGGCCAAGGCTCTGGGCTTCTTTTAGTAGCAGGGGTGGAAGATGTGTTTGTTCCCCCTGATCAGTCCCCCAAAATGTGTGCGTTTTCCCATCCCCAGCTAATGCCAAGTCTCTTCTAGAGCTTACAATGGATGTCTGTGGGCTGAGGACATGATGCAAAGTGTGATGTCACCAGGGCAACCTTCCTAGGGCTAGAATGAAATTCTGGTGAGATCAGATTAAATCATATGTCTTGCTTTCGGTAAAGCATGTTTTCTTTCCCTCAAGTTTGTCTCTGGAGATGACAATGAATTCCTTTGATACAGACAAATGAAGATGGAGCAACTTCTGCTAAACACTTTCATAGGAGCTGTTTTTTCTTCTTCTTTTTTTTTTTTTTTTTTAATCTGCAAGAATCCCTCCTATATATGCTGCTTTCATTACGTACAGAGCTCTATACTAAGCATAGTTAGGACATAGCATTTTAAAGCCTGGAACTGGTGTTTCTTCTCTTCAAGAGGGTGTTAACAGAAGGCTACAATTATGCATACGTTTTAATATGTAACTCTCTATTGTAAACAATTCACTCTTAATATGTCTGGCTTTTGTTTGCTGTAAAGTTATACATTATATTTGGATTAATGATTCACTTGGCTGTATAGTAATTTCTCTGTATAGGTACAATCTCACTCCAGTCATCCTAGATTATTTTTTAACATAATCTAATTTAAAAAAGAAAACCTCCTCCCTGTTTATAAAAATATTATTTGTTCCTGGCTTTCATACATATATTTGGAGGAAAGAAATGAATGATACTGAATAATGACTAACACTCAGTCTCTCTAACCACAAATTATGCACCTCTATTTGCAATTTATTATAAATGCTCATTGTTGTTGGGGTTTTTTTAAACGCAATGTATTCTCTCATCTCGCCGTGCAGATTTGTGTTCATAATTCCCTTGAATCCATACCCAGAAACACAGGTACCCGAGCTGGATTTGGAATGTGAGCTTATGTGAAGGCACGAGGGGCAGCCAGACACTTCTGTGGTTGCTGTGAGATTGGGTTTAGACTCATAAACTAGTGGGTGGAGAAAGACAAGGACCAACGATTGCACCACCCCAGCACGACCAAGTCCATATAGGAATGGGGGCGTGTGAGTATCTGCTGTTGGTATTGGAGCAAAACAGAAATAGGGAGGAATTATTCCTGTGCTGCCCCGGGATGGAATAGCTTCCTCCCTCTTCTCTCTTGGGGTGTGTCCTTGAGATATGATCTAGCTCAGCGAGGGAGAACACATAATCTTGTCTGTATATAACAAATATTTCTGTAGCATAAACGCAGATGCCTATCTGAATAAGATCCCTCTTAGGACAAGTTTATTATGCGGCAATGTAGGAGAGGAATCTTTGGAGAGAAACGCTGGAAAACGCTGCTCTTCCCATTGGAGGAAAGCTCTTGTTCGAAATGCTCTGGATGCTGGATCAGGGTAACGAGAGCAAAGGACTGTGGGGGGTTATCCCACTCAACACATGCTATATGTGTTTCCATCGATGTTTAATAAATGCTATAAAGGCAGTGCTCTCTGTCACCGCAGAGGCAGCAAAGAAATGAGGATAAACCATAGTACCACGCCATTTTTGCCATGTGACAGTGAAATGGAAGAATGGTATTAAAAGAGCTGAAGTATCTTGCTGAGGATTCAGAGACAGGTGTTTGGGCCACAGAAGTAGGTTTTTGTTTGCTTAGTTAGGGAAGTATATGTTTGTAACCCTGTAGGTTTTTCTTTCGTGGGCTGTAGAAATAAATGTGCCTTAATATACCAGCTCACTGGACATCCCTGTGTCAGATCACGCAGACAGATGATCCTGAATAGCTTCACGTTCATACATCTACATTCACGGCTTCTCGATTCGTGGCGTGACTGCTCCAGCGACGCTATGAGCTAGGTGCCAGGAAGGGGAGCAGCACCAGGCGAAATCCCGTCTTCACTGAAATCGAGGGCAGCATTCCTCAGATCCCTGCTGCCGCTAGTCCAGCCTCCCGCCTGCCCTCTCCCCCCAGAAGTAGTGCTGTGAACTATAAAATAAATCAGTTCTGCTTAATGGCATTCTCTGGTCAACCATAGAGCTAATACCTGTATGGAACGCTGAATACAAATGTTTAATCTGTTCATAAGGAGAAAATGCAGCTCTCTCTTTTCAGACAGTACAAAAGACCAATTTTTCAATGTCTCTTGTTAATTCTCAATGTAGTGGTTTTGCGTAAGTATTAATGAACATTAATACACTCTTCATAAATGGCTACTAATCTATTTTCTTTCTAAGCAAGATAAATAATACTTTCCAATTCTAGCCTTTCAGAAGTTTGCAGGTCCAACCTAATATTATGAAATGAAGAGGGCTATCTCTATTTTTACCCAGAAGTAATGTATAATATACTGAAGTCCAAAGCCAAGTTAGCTGATGGAGTGGAAATGGTAGGGAATACATTTCATTAATGATCATCACTGGCTCCAAAGTTAAGCAATTCCAGCATGTAAAGACTCCAGCCAGCTCTGAAAACCAAATGAGGAGTTTGTTAGCTTGGGAAATACAAGCATGAGAGTTTATGGGACTGAGATGACCTTTCATATGAGCACAGCGTGGTTAAGAGATGAGTGTGCAGGGTTTGGGTTGACTTAATCTTACATCTGCCTTCTCTGCTGAGGAACACCAAGCTACTATATGTAACATAAGCCCTGGCCTGATACTCCCACGGCTCAAGCTAAAAAGCGAAGGTTTCAGCCAATTTGTGACTCTCGTATGTGGATGAGAGGCACATTAAGACACTATTTAGAGTCCAAAAGCCAGGGAAAATGAGCCCATATAGCTAAAGACCTGCAGTTCACAGGCAGTAGAGCTGAATGCATGCAGGTGTGTGTGCTCAAGCAGAAGATATGTATATGGGGAAATATATCACAGAATTAATGGCTTCAAAGAGATCCAGAGAGGTGGCTTCAATGCAGCCACAGCAACATGGAAAGAAATGGTGAACGTACCTTCCTTGTGTGCTAAACTGAGACAGTTTCCTTCCCTCCTGAGAATTTTTGAAATGTAGTGCAAGTTTCCCATCCTAAAGCAAAGAAAAAAATGTTGGAAACCAAATAAAGAGCTTTGTTCTTTTAACATATTAGTATGTTAACTACATTAAAAATAAACCTTTCAGGATTTATTTTCACTGGAAAAATGGGTGCACGGACTATGGCTGTGATGGAGAGTGGGAAACCAGCAGCACTAACCCGGCTCCTTCCCCTGTCAGGCTGGTTGAGTGAGAGCAATGTGGTGCTTTGCATTTCTGAAAGTGAAGCCGCTTATTTGAGAGGGTTGAATAAACAAGTTTACCTTCATCTGTACCTTGAGTTCCTCCCTCTAAGGCCCATGCACGTTCTTACGCTACTTTTCATAGCCTCAGCAGACAAAATGAATTGCAATTACACCTCTAAGAGGTTTCTTTCCTCTAGTGGATGCTCTGTTAGGCAGCAGGGCCTGACAGCCTGACTTCTCACTATGTTGCTCCGGTATTACACTTTATTATAATCAGTTGGACCAGTGGTCCTGGGATTTGGAGTAACGTAACTAAACTATTTCATCCCTGGATATGAAATTCCTTTGAACTCCCTTACGCCGCAGTCAACTGAGTTACTACCTTCAAACAAGCGTATTTTCCAGTCTAGTTGTTTCCATTTTTTGAAGACATCCAAAAATCCTCTGATTTTTTTTTGCTTTCAGATGCATTTATTGAAATTGAGAACATGTCAAAATTACCTCCGGAGGTGGGAACCTTATTCATTTCCTGAAAAGTTCAGCTTTGCTAATCACAGTCAGACGCTGGTCAACGTAACAGGTCCTCTCTGGGCTCGTAACAGCCTTCTCAGAAATCTAACTTCCCATCTCCTACGATAACATTATCTTGATAGTGGCTTTGAGTCATTTTTGTGGATATTTACATGGTGCCTACTGACTTTCCACCTGCCTTTAAGGGCCGTGTCCGAAGTCCAGTGAGAGATTTTCCACTGCCTTCGAAAAGAGCAAGATAAGGCACTTGAAAAGATCATTCATTTAGGGAAAATATGTTCTTTCTGCAAGTACTTACATGCTGCTGGGCTTGCATCTTTGCTAAAGGGATTGCAGGCTCTATAGTGCATGTGTGAGTCATGCTGGTGAATCAGAGTTTTCCCTGGTTTTCAAACTGTGGTTTTCTTTGTAATAAAGCATACATTGTATTTTCACAGCCAAAGCTCTACCATCACATCACTTTCACAGACGTACATACTAAAGGGAGAAGCTATCCATGGTTTAAGTATCTCATGCAAATAAAAGGGGCAGTTCAAGAATGATACACTTGATCCAATAATCAAAATTGGATCTTTTTAAAGGTGCAATGTGAGTTTCTTTGAATAGTTTCAAAATACAGGAACAGTTAAGCTGACAGGTATTCTAGGCAGGAGTCAGGCATTTCTATCAACTAAGTTACCTTCTGTAAATCTAACCTTTATGGGGGAAAGAAATGCACCCATTTTTTCAGGGAGTAACTCACTGCTACTTTGTGATGGATGTTGAGTTCAATAGAAAGCATATGATGTACTGCATGGTGTTAATTATCTGTATTTGCTGCTCTGTCTTCAGCCCTCTCTCTACAATATTAATCCTGTAGGCATTTCTGTTGTGGAAATAGTCTTGAAACCATAAAAACAAATGCTATTTAGCATGTTGGGCTCAGGTCCCTGGTTAGTGTAAATCAGCCCTGACTGGAGTGTATATTGCTATCTATCACCTGGGAATCCAGACTGTTACCATCTTCCTTGTCCTTTCACAAGATGATCTGGGACCTGCTCCCAGAGGGAATGTGAAGCCCCCCACCATGCATTTCCTACGATAGTGCCCCCCCAACAACTCATGCATTGATGGGACATGAACTAGATGTACTTCTAGGTCCTTTCATTGGTAGACATTGTGATACATCAAGTTGTTTGCAACACAAAATTAGTTCATACCAAGTTAAAAAAAAAAAAAAGCCAGTTGCCTTAATCATTAGCAAGAAAAAGAGAGCAGAAATAGAGGAGAGAAAGATCTGAAAAGATTTTGGAACAACAGTTTTTAGGGTGTTTGATTTACTATTCAAGTGTGCACAGCTGCTGCTCGGGTGGGGAAGGCACCATGCCAAGAAGGAGAGACAAGGGTAGAACAGCAACGAGAGAGGAGAAGATTGTTTGCAGACTGGGCAATTAAATGGCTTGGAAAAAGGTCCCCTCATTCCCCCCTGCATAAAAAAGTTGTCCGCATGAGAGTCCCACCAGCTCACTGATATGCCACTTAAACATCACTGGTGCCATGTGCTGATGGCAGGAGCAGAAGCCACCCTTCATTCCTTCCGTCCGGTTTTCCTCAAAGGCAACATTAGCTGCATTAAAAGCTCCCTTATTAGTAGCATCTCTAGCTCACATCTTTCGAACAATCAGCTCAAGTGGGAGATATATAATTATTCATTTTAGTGAAACGACAGCAGTGAACACTGCCTGTCCGCAGCAATTCAGGCTCTCAGCATGGCAGAAGCGCCATTACGTGAGAAGGCATAAAGCTCCAGCACATGACACCTGACGGGAACGGTCCAGGTACGGATCAGAAGCGCTTGCCAAAACTGATCACAGCAGCCTCCTCCTTACTTTTCAACAAGGTGAAGGATGTCTCCCTTTGGACCCAGAGATTTGTCATCATTCAAGCACTGCTAAACTTGTACAGACACAGATTGACTCAGTCTTAATAGCATTGATCGGCTCGCTCAGGTGACAGTCCTATAATACAGCTGGTTATTCTGCTGCTCCCACCACCGGGCAGCTAACATTTTTCTCTGCTTCTTTTGATGCTATTTTTGTTGTTTGAGTCTCCTTGGCTTTGCTCGTGTTTTGCACTGCCGGAAGGTTTCAGCAACGCTCCGCTCTTGCTCTGAGATACGAGGGCACGGGCTGATCCTTGGGCAATGGGGTCAGGTACCTTTCTACCAGCGACCCAGACTCTCATGTGCTCCACACTGATCAGTGCTCAGCGAGGGAGAGGAACTGGGTTTGTGTTACTGGTTTGGATTACTTTGTTTATGAGAATCCATGTTTTTGGTGATTAATGCCTGCACATTATACAAGAGTGGCTTCGAATTTCTCTTTGAAGCATGAAGATATTTCTTCCCAGGCAAATGATTCCTCTTCTATGGAAAACGGGAATGCTTTGTCAGTTGCAAAAGACCCTAATATGGTACAACTTGTCATCTTATTTACAAACGCAGCCTCTTTATTCCGGTAAGAGGTGCATACACTGTTCAAACACTGGACTGTTCAAACTTACCATAAACTAGCTGGCACAGCCTTCCCAAGTGACCAGTTCAAACGATTCACCAAACCAGCTGTTGAATTCCACACCGAGGGCTCTGGACGCAACATCTGCTTTTGCCTAGTCTCTGCTAGTCACGGCTTTCTGATCTTCCAGCACTCACTTGGGAACAGGCTTTGGATGAGCTGGAACTACTTCAGTCTGCTTTAACAAGCTTTTTTTTTTTTTTCTTCCCCTCCACATAGTTTAGTCACAATTGCTCTTACCTTTTAGGAAATAGAATGTTTTAAGGAGATATTTATTTAATTCCTATTCCTACCGGATTTTTGAGATTGGATTTATCATGCTCAGTGGTCATGACAAACGCACTATAGCTAAGTGCGAGAAGAATTATTTGAATGCAGATTGACATGAAGGAAAATTTTCGGAGGAACTTACGTGACTAAGGTGTACTTTGAAGTTTTTACCTAATATCTTTCTAATGAGTCCAGTTATCTGGTTTACTAATTACGAATCCAATTTTCAAAAGCCTCTGACAGACTTTTGCAAATAGGACTTAAATTCTTAAGTCACTAAAGAACTTAAAAACTTTTTTGTTTCATACCTGCAGCATTGTATGTTAGTGGGAGCCTTAGTTTTCATTGAACTTTAAAATAAATCAATGTGATTAACAGACAGGTAAATGATGAACTGTGTGTTAAGACCTTGATTTCATCCAGCTGTTTGCTCAGGCGGTGTTGGTGAGTGGCAAGGTGGTGTCTGTGGGTGCACAGTCCAAAACAAGTGACCTATCGTACATCCTACTTCCATCCAAACCACTCTAGTCTCATTTTATTCTTTTCCAGGATTTGTTTGTTTGTTTATTTGTTTAATTTACTATTTAAACTCAATTTTTTGCCTATGATAATGTTACCATGTTAAAATTTTCTATGGACGTCACTCAAAACTCTAAGTTTTTCTTTATCATTGTGCTAATAGCTCTGGAAGATGCTCTTGAGCTTTCGTTCCATTCAGTTTCAAAAGACCCACGTAACAGCATTTTTGCCTCACTTCCTTTTGAAGACCATTGTTCAGGGTAATATTGGTTACCATTTGGAAATTTTCCAGATTTTCATCCAGAATATTTTTTACTTAATTTCATTCTCTTTCTTTTCTTGTGTGACTCCCTTTTCTCCAAAGTCATGCAAATTAAAATCCCACTTTGTCATTTGCTGAGTATAGCAGTGTCAATGGTTAAATGTCCTTAGAATCAAATCTCTTGAGACCTCTACCCACTAACATTGTTCCAGCAGAGATCCCTCAAAGTTGTTGAGATACTCATACCAATGCTAGACTAGTTATCAGCTGACACCTTCACCCATGGCAAAATATCCCTACAGCCTCAAATTACTTCTCACTGTAACAGTTTTGGGGAAGTTTGACAATAGATGTTTTACAGCAATGTAGCTTTTTTCCCTGTTTAAAAAATTATAGGTGTGTGCATCTGCTTGGCAATCAATTTGTGGTCATTTGGCTGTTTATCCTTTATGACAGAGCAATTCATTTGGTCTGAGTGATCTACCGATTTTAAACAACCAACATGACAATAAAGGGCAAGTTTTTTTGTGATTTTCTATTTGGGAGTTAGAAAAGAAAGAGTCGTCTTAACACAAATTGTGGTTTGGGGCTTCATTTTTCTTCCCTTTCCAGTGTGACACATTTTTTCCAATTTGTGGAAATGGTACATCAGATTAGTTCATCTGAAGGTGAATTTTAATCCACATTTTAGTGTTTCAATCAAAAGCACAGGCTGCTGTTCATTAATTTATGTATATAATCCCGGATCTCCTCCTCCCCGCCCCGCCAACATAAGGTAAGCTCTTGGTATTTACACGTGTGATTTCCTAGGGTCACAATTGCTTCCTCAGAAGCTACGCATCTTCCTTTTTTACATGCTTACAGGTGATTGCAGACAACACCATCCTTTTTGCAAATTCACTGAATTCTGGGAAATGAACTGATCACCAGTATAGCCTTCTCCTTTTCTGTACAATTGATATCAAATTCATCAGAACAATCCAAACACGGTTAAGACAAAGTATTAGTTGATTTTGGTTGAGTCATCTTTTGTTTTTTATCCTTTTCCTATCCGGTATCTCAATCTCATAATTACTTTTGAATGTCACACATGGTACCACAACCAAAACACTGTTTAAAATAAAACATGACCAATTACTTGCTTATTTACTACTAAATGAGCATTGTCAAATTAAAACGTTATCTTATTTTCCACATGTAGTAAAGCTGAAGGGAAAGAAAAGTAAGGGAAATGGTCCAAACTCCTTTTCTGCAGGGATTTCTGAAAAGAAGTCATTGCAAATGACTTGAAATAGGCATTTTTTTCCAAGGAAAGGCACAAGTCTGTTCTCTGAGGTAGGGAGGATTTTGAAGACAGCAGCATGTATGCTGTATTACAGCTGAGCACATCCTTTCAAGTGTGATTTCTAACTGGTTTACCAATTCTTTGTTTTGGAACTAGCTTACCCCCTTGATCTTCACATTCAAAGCTTTTCTGCAAAGACTTGGTTTCTTCAGGCTTTGGAGCAGCCCCACAGTAACCCAGTTCTTTATGTCAAGCATGTGGGAAATATTTGGACTAAATTGGTTTACTGGTTCACCGCAAAGTGGAGGAGGATTGTTGAAATCTAGGTATCTCCCTGCAAGCTTTTGGACATAGTTGCAGCTTAAAAATAAAGAAAACCCATCAATCTTGCAAGTTATCAAAATTTTTAATGCATTAGGTCACAGTCATGCAGATCCATACTGGGAGCTAAATGAGAAGCCCCAATCTTTTTTCTGTGGTGCAATTTGCACTGGATTGACATGAACTTCCCAAATAAACCTAGTCCCAAGGGATCACCTTGTAAGGACCCATTTGTGAAAATGCTTTTTAACTACCCAGACTGAGCGAGCAAGTCTGTCAAGCTTTCCTTGGGACAGCCATGAAGCCATAAAGCATTCCCCAATGGTTTCCAGGGGCAGGCAAAGCTGCAGCAGGCCTTCTTGACGTGCTTCAATGCATCTCAGCTCACCAATAGCCCTTGTTTTAGGGAACATGAGGCTATTAAAGACAGTTTAACAGCACGGAACTAAACCCTACATTAAACCAGCTAGCAGCCACATAGCCTACTTCACTGCAACTCGGCTGCACAACCTTCCCTATATAATGGGCATCGTTCTCTGTGTAGGAAAACCCTTCCCATAAATGCTGTTAATCTCATTCTAACCATACTTTTGTAAATACAATGACATGGTCAATGGTCCCACTGAGACCACATTTCCCAATAATGAGGGAAATGGTATTTACAGGAAGGACTTAAATATTTCTTTTGTACTGAAGCATGCATTTTTGCATGTAGTATATGAACCCCCTAACACAGCTATGACTAATGTACCCATCTAATTAAATTTTTACAGCATTCCAGCGTGTCAGTGTCAAATGTTTGCCTCCAGTTACCCTCCTCATAACACTGTCAAATAAACTTCTGCTTTTTATATTTAGTGTCTGCCTGCCTCCTTCCATACCATGTGAAATCGAGGCATCATCATCATCTTCACGAAGACAGGAAAACTGCCTCCTGCTTCCTCTTGACCCAGCAGTGACCCCTAAGCTTTTAACTTGCCATTTCAGATCTGCTAGTCTGCAGAAGGAGCCCATGTACTGTTATTCAACTTGACACGCAAGGATTAGAATTTGGAGTTCGGAGATGATATGCATATGCAAATAAAAGGAAGCAAACCATATACAAAAATTTATATGTTTCATTTGCAATTTTCCCTGCAGAAAAGTGAGGCTTTCCCACTAACCAGATAGCTGCTTGGAAACAATTCAGGGAAAGATAAAACAGGAAAACAAGAAGCTTAAGGCTAGTAACTGTTAGGACATCAAAGCCAGGTGAAAAGGTCCATAAGGCACCTCTAGGTTATATCCCTCTAAATAACAAAAAGGTTTATGTTTGGGGATAAAGTGGGATTACTCCCCCAAATCAGGCATCACCAGGAAAATAAAGACATTGTTTAGTTCAGCCCGTTTAATCTTCCCTTTACAACACAGGCAGGTCATCATGCAATCTCCCTGAATCCCTAGGTAAGCACTAAGTTGTTGCCTTTAATTAGTCTGCAAGTTATAGTTTAAATGCAGTGGCCTGACATCTCAATTAGGTATGCAAGATAAGATCCCAATAAATGATTTCTCAAGTCTAATATTCTACAGTGAGGCCTTCTGGAGTACCAACACAATGGGTATTCTTCTCACCATGCAGCAGATGCAAACAGGGGCATTCAAAGTGCACTGTTGTAAAGGAGCACTGCATACTGCTTTAATCCCTTAGTTTAAATGCTTGTTATTTGAACAGGTTCTA
This sequence comes from Fulmarus glacialis, assembly GCF_000690835.1. Lineage (NCBI taxonomy): Eukaryota > Metazoa > Chordata > Aves > Procellariiformes > Procellariidae > Fulmarus > Fulmarus glacialis. Next base: position 22,986 of record NW_009223712.1, on the reverse strand, counting down.
GAAAATAACCCTTCATTAATACATTAGGAGTAGACTGGGGCCAAGCCCATTAGCTGCCTAGTAGCTGTAGGTATGGCTGAATCTACATGACAATAAAACGTTCTTTCGGGGAGTTTATCAATCAGCTGCAAATGAGCATTTCGGATTGAAAAGTTTCTCCAGCAGCAGATTTTCACCAATGAATAAACCAAGATGAAAGCCAGGACTTCTGGTGGTCCCAGTTCCCTCCTCCTCCTCCTCAGAAATATCACAGACCAGGGTTTGGTACAAACTTGAGCTCTGTGCCTCAGGGTTTGTGTTTTTTTAAAGAATTTGGGACATTTATTTTTCTTGCAAATTGCTGAGCTTTCGCCACTTACAAAAACCACCAAGCAACGTCAAAGGCATTTGTAAGTATGATGGGGCTTTTCATAGAAGAAACTGAGCAATATAATCCAAGGAATTATTACAAACAAGTCAGGGTTGTTCTGAGGAGGCTGAAGTCTTTTTTCGCTTGGACCACAAGACAAGGTTTAAGTTATACCAAAAGAGATTCAGAGGCAATAATGCAGCTCCTAAATTCAGGGTGCTGAACAATCCCGAATTTGGTGCTTGGGTTGCCAGTGTCTGAAAATTGCTCAGTGCCCAGGAATGGGGTTCGCACAGAGAGGACAGTCAGCAGGGGACTGCCTAAGCCGTCTTATAGGAAATGCCAAGCGAAGGCATGGACTGTTTAAGGAGTTAGGGGTCTTCCTCTGGACCAAGCAAAGAGCTTTCCTTTTTTAAAAATTCATGGTCTTGGATCTTCCATGGGCATTCGAGCACCGCTTCCCTCTTGTCCTCCGCCTGAAGGCATTCAGACCCACATCTCTCACCTCACCCTGCTGAGCTTCCTCCCTGCACAACTGTAGGACTTGAGTCGTTCACTGCCCTCCCCGTGGAAAGCGCTCTCCTTCGCACAGAGCACTGCAGCCTGCCTTCAGTTGGAGAGGGGGAAACGTCTGCCAGGACCCCAGCAGATTTTAGCTTGCTCCAAGATAAGGAGGGGGAAGCACAGAGGATCTAAACTAGCGCACGAAAAACCCAAATGCTATCTAAATTTCACATTTGGTGATTAAGTCCTTCAGAGAGAGTACCCGAATTGCCGTGTCAGTGGGTAAGCAGTAAGCTGGTTCAAACAAACAAGTGCTTTTCAGCAGGGGCTTACTCATAAAAATTTTCATATCTCATTAACCAGTTGATTCTGCAAACCTCCCCCACCCGTTAATTTTTTCCCCCATCCCTTTCCCTTGGCATGCTTCCTATTTCTCACAGCAGCAGCTGCGCACAGTTGAATAGTAAATCAAACACCCTAAAAACTGTTGTTTTAATACAATGTCTAAGATTTCCCAATTCTCTTTTCCCCCCTTATTTTTCTTGATAACTGTTCTGGCTCATCTTTGTCTGGTAGTCAAATAACTAAATCTGGTAGCAAAAGCCTGACCTGTATTTTTATTTTTTGTGGAAATTAGTGGGTAGGTTAGTAAGTGAAAAGCAAGTAATCCACAAGCAGTTTAGATAAGTGGATATTACAGGCTTGTGTTGTTAATTGGTATTAAATACATTTTTTAAATTACATTTCAGTAGCAAATGACTGTTCTCATCAGACTCTCTTGTGGCAGAGCTATTTCTTTCTTCATCGTGGTTATAAGTCTTTGGAGAAATCAGTGTGTGCATCCCCCGCAGCCTTCATTTCATCCTCTCCCTGGGCCATGCCATCTGGCATGTGTCATCCTTCTCTAAGTCTTCAGGTGCCTCTGTTGGCCTGAAAAACCTTCGGAAAGCAGGTTGAGTTCACCACGTCTTAAGAGACATCCTCTCTAGGATGAAAGCACCTTCACGGGTTCCCGAAGGTGTTTGGAGGCTTCCCAGCCCACGGTGCAGCATCAGAGGTGGCTTCCTGGCTCGAGAAAGGGTGAATGAATCCCCACCGGCAAGGCTGCAACTCTTTGAAGCAGATAGTTCGCAGCAATCAAGAGCTCAATCTGCTGAAGAAGTTATTGAACTTTTGTTATCTCTGTACGACTTGGCTTGTCTAGTGTGGGATGCGCAACTTCTGGGTTAGTGTTCACATCTCTGATTACACACAGCGCTAGGGTTTTTTTCTGTTTTGTTTTTAATCTGGGCTGTGCAGTGGAACCAGCCAATGACAAACCCATCTCAGTGAAACGCCGTCTGTTATGAGTTACGAGGAGAACTGTTTTGATTATGCTTGCAACGTGCAAATTGCAGATGCAGTGCCAGTGACACTCTACTAGTGTAGTGAAACTGCACGTGGTGGGAAATGTCCTTCCCTTCAAGAACAGCCTTTGTGCTCCCTTCTCCTATGAGAGGGGGACTGTGAACGCTGCCGAAGGTAGAGGCAGGAGCACGGGGCAGGGGTGCGCACGCAGCAATCGCATCGTGTTCTGCAAGCGGCTTTTTCTAATAAGCCTTCAAGAGCAACAGCAAAATCTCCATGTTGCTATCAGCGCAGCTGGGTGAGTAACATCGCCTTTGCGACATGCTCACTGACAAAAGCCAGGAAATTCAAAGATAAGGCCAAGACCACATCCTTCACTCCAGCCATTCTGAGAAAAAAAGATTGATAACAAGACTGAGAGAGGAAACACCAGCCTTAGCATTGGGTCCTTGCAGATTCTGTTGACGTCCCTCAGAGCTGGACAGGGAGGAGATGGCCATGGCCATGGGGAGCGCAGCACTGCTGCCATTAGTTATCTGCTCGCTCCTGTAAGATGGCTCTGGCGGGAACAGAAGGAAGTCCCCAGTACCCACTGGAAGCCAAAATCTTCAGCATGGATGCTTTGGGTCCACACTGCAATTCTGTATCCCCTGGCTGAAGCTGGGAGTAGTTATGGGGAGCCGGAGAGGCTCTGGGAAGCAAGAGAAGATGTCAAAGTGTAAAGTAACCTCCTGGCTGCCCACTTCTCTCTTTTCGTAGAAAGGCGTCTGGGGAAATCACTACTACTACCTCTCTTTATGCTCCTGCTCCCTTCTTGTGGGACATTATGCTTTTTGTGGCTTTTGGTCTTTTGAAGTTAAGCTTGTTATACAGTCTTGGTGAGTGCTTTGTGGCTTGTGGCGGTGTGTAGGCGAAGAAAAAGGACAGGGCTGTGCCGAAGGCAGTTTGGTCTCCGTTGGTAGAACCGGCTGTTAAAATCAAAGCCAGTTTCCTAAACCATCTTTAAAAACCACTCCAGCAAGCTCTGCTCCCTGCTGCTCGATGCCCCTGTCTTCTCAAACCACACCACCCATGCTTGTTTTGGCAGATCGCTCGCTCTCCTCCTCCTTTGCCTACTGAAGTCGTAACTCCAAAGCCTCCACCCATGGTGCCATGCTTCGCACTGGTTTCTGCTGGTCTGGCAGCACGGCCAGCAAGAGAACGGGGCTGGGAAAGGTCTGCAGACCATTCTGGGCTAAATATCTATTATGTGGGACTGGACTGACTGACCGGCCCTAAAGTACATGTGTTAACAACGCACAGTACTGCAGCCAACATTAATGATTTGTGGACAGGCCGTAGTATTTCAACTAACCAGATTAATACCTCATCTGGTAAACAAATTCTGCGTAGCACTACAAGTTGCACGCTGTGCCCAGAAGACCATAACAAGTGCTCTAGAGCCATTACCATCTAACTAGCAAATAAATAGTTGGGCATGCAGGCTCATTTGAAAATGTGGATTATTTCCTAAGAGGCTGCAATGGCAGATTTTTGACCTGGTGGACCTTGGCTGGCAGGCAGGCGTGTGTGCCCGGGCGGTGAGCTGGCGGGCTGGGCTTCGCAAGCCCCAGGCTGGGAGCGATGTCTTGTTTCATCAAATGATGTGTCTTCCCCTTCCCACCCTGCTCCTCACTTCTTTTCCAGTTCTCTTCAGAGGAGACAAAGGTACTTTTCCAAGCAAGGAACTAACATCATGTGTATTTAAAAAGCTTGAAGAAATGCTTTTGAGTTTAAAATTAGGGTTTGTCAAATGAAGCTTTAAGAAATACCATGCTGAGGCTCCTTTTCCAGGCATGTTGAAGTGGAAGGAATTTTGCTTTTGCATTTAAGGCTTGTCTTTTAGAAGACAACTAACTTCTGCCTTCCCCCTCTGAGGACACCGCCGGATCTGTTCTGAAAGGCTCTTTCTCTGCACTCTGACTTTTTCAGTCGGGTTGCTCCCGACTGAAGGGAAGCAGCCTTTCCAAGGCTGAGGGAAAAGTTCCAGAAATAGGTTAAGCATTACACTCCCATTAAAAAGATTGATTTGGTATTGAAGTTAGGGAACCAGATAAGCTTGGAGGAATACGAGCAAGATACGGAGCTCTGCCTCCCTTAGTGGTCGGCTCCCTCGGTTAGGGGTTTGGTGACTCCTACCCTAATCCCCACAGACTCCCTGGTGACTGCGCTGACATCAGCTGGCTTCAGTCCACGGTGCTGGAAGGTGTCCGTACCATAGGATTCCCCACCAAAACAGACTCCTTTGTGCTGAAATACCACTTTAAGCCAAGATTAGAGCCCGTGGCAAATGGCTAAGCACTGTCCTTGTTTCCGTCTGTCCCTGGGGGAGGCATCTTCACACCAAAAATACAAAAAAAACCCAAACCTGAAGTTGAGTTTGTTGGGACAGGTGGTATTCAGAGATGTTGAATATTCTGCACCGTCAGCACAAATTGGATTTGCGACTCTGAAAATCAAGGCACTTGATTTGTGTCACTAAACACTGAGATTTAGGGCTTTGCTTCAAAAAGGGATTTCAAAGATACCCAGGAAAGCATGAGCCTGTTTTAGGTGATGTTAAGTCCTAACTGCTCTTCTGTGGTTTTTAAAATCTTTCCCACTCTCCCCAAATTTGAAAACATTGTCTTCAAGTGCTGTCAAGCTAGAGCTCCTCAGTAATGTTAAAATTCACTTGAAAGAATGCATTTAAAAATGAATAAGCTCAAAGATTATGCACGGATTCATATGCATGGATTCAAAGACATTGTCTCACAGACAACAACTGCAGCATATTGAATCTCATATTGAGGAATCATTTCACAGTGCTTTACTGTATGCTTTAGTCCTATCTCTTTGCATCTTTATCAGAAGCCCATATATGTCATCATTCATCTCTCTCCTTGAAATAACAGAATTACAGAATTTGCTTGCTGAAAAGTGTTGAGGTAAACTTTTTTTTTTTAAGTGATCCCTCTGGCTCTAGAAGAAGGGACCTGTGTGGGGATTTGTCCTTGGAGGAAGGAGAAGGGTGCAGCTGGAGTTCAAAATCATCTGGATTTGGGCTTTGCCTCGTTCTCTCTGGGCTGATGAAAGCACAAGAAATCTGGTGAATTAATCTGCCATGGAGGGGGACGCTTTGCCACAGACACCAGATACACAATTGCGCACAGGATGTTTTTTATTATGAGAACTTACACTCCGCGGGGAAGGGGAAATGGGGGGCGGAGGGCTTCGAGCAGAATCAAGCACCAACTCCCGTCAAAAATTAAAGTCTTTGCAAATATCCCCTGCATCCCCGCATGGAAAGGGTTCTTGGGGAGATTTTTAAAAAATCAACAGCAAGAGTCTCTTCTCCCCAGCAGTATTTCTTGATGATGATAG
>NW_009223712.1:0-17353 GCF_000690835.1 Fulmarus glacialis | reverse complement strand
TTTCCCTTCCCCCCTTGCTATCAGCTGGCTAATCTGCCTGCACATTCTGACACACAGCTGCGAGAGATGAAAACTGTACTGTTGATAGATGAAACTTTGGATAAGATTACATGGTTTTGAATATCTTGATGACATATTTGTCTGAAAAGTCTTTTAGAGGACAGCCTAATATAAATGCACGGAAATGTTTCTAATGACTAGCATTTGTCTACGTACTTGGTTTGGAAGATTAACATTCACGTGTTCTTCGACTATCATTTGCATTTGTATGTGGAGGCAAACTTTTCAATAATCACTTCTTCATGCCGAGAAGAGTTAACAATTTATTCAAAATACACAAGGCCAAATTAGTCCCTTCTGTAAGGCTGGGAGCTTTGGTGGAGTTGCACCAGCGGTGGATTTGGCTTCGCTGTGCTCTGCAGCAGCCGCAGCTCCATGCCCGGGAGACTGCACAGGCTGACCTTGCCTGTGGCAATGACGGACGTCCCCCCATTAGAAAGACAGAGCACACTACAGAGCAAATAGGGGGAAAACAACCAACCACCCAAGGTCAGGACAATTGCATCTTTCATCTCTTTTGCTGTGCTGAACCCTGGGTTGTTTTCTGTTTTGCACTGATAAATGGATGCAGTAAGACTTATCTTAGTGGTTTTATTCTTATTTTCACAACACCCCGTAGTGTGTTTGGATGTCCAGAGTCCCATTTTTCAACTGGGGGGAGGGCAGAGCCTTATTTTGACAAGTGTTGCCGCTACTTGTGAGAGTGTGGCACCTGGATGCTTTTGAAACATGCCTTGGCCTAAAACCTTCTGAACTTTAGGATTTTACGTGCCTCAATCACTTTAGACAATTGGCTTTCAAGAACTCTTGAAGAAAAGAAGCTTCCATTCCTAAAATACGGAAGTACTTCTGGAAACCTGGCCCCATTCAGGTCACAGTGAGGATGTATCTGTATTCATTTACCTCAGTTTTGCCCTGATGCAACAAATGTTGATGGAGGAAGTTCCTTACTGAAGATCAGAAAGGCCTTTGGTGGACCACACATTAACATGCACCTTTACATTGTCCACTAATCATGCAAAAAATAATTAGGGCTCATCTGTGCTGCAGTAATGTGAAACCTCTGCCCTCCTCCTTCCTGCAGGCAGCATAAAATGAAGATACTCCTCAAATCTGACCCCTAGATGATACGTTCCAGATGTCTGGGCTAAAAAAATGTAACTCAGCGCTATAGAGCTACACTAATGAAATGGTGGGGTGTCCTTTCCAAGGGCGGGCAGGAAAGGGGGCTATGGGAAGCCACTCCGATCACGGCACTGGACGGTGCTCAGCACAGCTGGCAGAAGAGGCAGCACGTGGGAAGGGGAGTTGCAGGGCTGAATATTTTATGAAACATGGTTGGGGTGAGGAAAGACAAACACTTGCAGAGACTGGTGGAGCTGTGCATCCCTGAGGGCTTTGGCCAGTTGCTTAAACATCAATGAACCTTTCAATCTGCCTTTAGTGAGCTCAAAACCAACTCCATGAAATCAGCAGGTACCACCATGCACCACCAGCGTCATGTACTGATGCTGTGGCATACATGGTCCTTTGGTTACAGGAGAAGACTCTCACCTTGCTGTTGCTGGCTGCTGTTCTGAGCTGCCCACAGGTTGTGCAAACCCTTAAGGAGGATGCTGCAGCCTCCACTGACCAGGAAACGCCGGGAAGGAAACCTCCCAAGACATTCCTCTGCATGAGAGTGGTTAGGAGGACAGCAGTGCAAAACCCAATAGACTGTTCGTCTGTCCTCTTCTTTAACACACACTACTGTATCATTTTCCAATCACCTGCTCTCATTACTGTGAGATTTTTGGTTATAGATGAGGTATTTTAGCACAGAAGAGTCATTTAGAGCTAACGTTTCCTTAATATTTGAAAATATCACAATTAGGTGGTTGCTTCCTCTTGAATACTGCACATACTTCTTAAAAAGGCTTCTGGGTTGAGCGTGTCTTTGTCTGGCAGTGTTGTACAATCACAGATACAATTTCATTTTGCTTCCTCTTCACATACCACCCTCTTTCCCCTTTCGGAATATGTTGACATCTTGATGTCTTCTCCATAGACTCACCCTGACACAGTGTTAGGGACTTTGTGATGACACCGCAGCCCACGTTAGTGAATGGTGAAATAGCCCTGTCACAAACTATATTATGAAATATCAAAACTGTTTAAAAATGTAGTATTCCACAAAAAAAAAGGAAAAAAGTCCTAAGGGCCTTGAGCATACCTTGAGGACTGATCTGCTCAGTCATATATGAATACGGATGCTTAAATAGAGCATTTTAACCTATGACAAATATAAAGACGGGCTTAATGCCTATACATTATCAAAATTCATGCTCAGTCATATATGAATACGGATGCTTAAGTAGAGCATTTTAACCTATGACAAATGTAAAGATGGGCTTGATGCCTATACATTATCAAAATTCAACAGTATCTAGGAATGATGTTCTTGACTTGTGAACACACAGTATGCTATTTGTTCAATACAGGTACTTTAAAACTCTGGTTGAACTGATATTTGATACTAAATGTGTTTTTTCTTTATATGAAGCATAATGGCCAAACTTGAACTGGCCAAGTTACGAATATTCTTTATGCTAAATACAGAATCAAGTATTCTTCCTTTCAGAAATGGTAGCATAAATTACTCCAGTGCACCCAGTTAATCTCTTCTGAAAATGACTCCAGTACACTTACCAATTTCTGCTGAAAATGACTTTGATGCTTGACAGGGTTTTGTCAGAGGTTTTTAATGAAGGCCTCACTATGTACGGCAACAATTGGTTTCTCTGTTTCTTTTGACAGTTGTGAGAATCTAAAATAGGTCAGGTGAAGATGAGTGAGATTGCCCAGGTTTTACTTCTTTGCTATTCTTTTAACCATTGAAAACTGCAACCAGTCCAACATAAGACTGAAAAAAAAGAGGTGCAGCTGTTACAGAGAATTTTTCCTATTACTATTTGGGACACTAATTGGATCTGGGATGAGATAACTTGGACAAATCAACAAGTTAAGACAAATAGTTTTGCTTTCTTTATTTGTTTATGGAAAAAAAACACATTTGCTTAAGAATGTTGGAGAGGTGATTTTGTCTCTTAATCCAAAAAGTGATTAATAGTGGGGCAGGCAGACACGCAGTTGGAATTTGACCACACAGGACAGAGTTCATGAGACAAATTCAACCCTAGTTTAAATGCTACATGGTCTAATGAGCCTCAGTATCTAGTTATTTTCTCAAATGTCTGCCTCACAGACACCTCAGATCTGGAATCGGAAAATCCAGCTGTGCTCTTGCTGCTTCTCACAACACAGTGTAATTAGAACGTGCTGATAACTTTGTTGATGCATGAGAGATAAAAATCCATTCTACCTCATGCTGGTGGTAAAAACGCGGTTTCATCAGGAAAGAGAGCAGATATGAATTAAAAACACACTGAAGACGGCAGTATCATTTTCACCAACACACTTCTGACATCACCAACATCAGCATGTGTTGTACACTGCTGCTTTATCCCTTGCGTGGCATTGATCTCAGCCATGAGTCAGGACTCCGTGGTACTAGACACTGCAGAGAGTAAAAAGAAGTATCCACAGCCCTGGAAACCCTCATGTCAAGAAACTGTCTACCCAGTGGCTCCTGCGGCAGAGCTCTTCATGAAGAGCTCCTGCTGCTCCGGAGTCAAGCCTCTAAGGAAGCTAATTTTTCTTCTGCATCCTGGGACAAACTTGTCACACAGCTTTTTTATGAGTAGGGGACATGACATTTAGTCAAGTGTTCCATGCTAAGAATTTCATGTTACATATTGTTAAAGATGACTGAAATAGTTTATGTACACATCAAAATGAGTGAACTTTTACCTTTCCTATTGCAAGTTATCCGTGACATCCTTGGAAATCATTGACTTCTCAGCTATTGACATTGTTGGGGGAAGGGGAAAAAGGTTCATCTTGCAAGAAATGCTGACTCAGAGATTTCTCAAGAAAATCTACTTTCTTAGCTGAAGAAGAAAGATTCATTATTTGCTCATCTTGGTGAAATCTAATTGTGGTATTTATATTCTGTATTAATTTGATTCAGTAAAGATTTCCAACATAGGCAAAGAAGCCAAACGTAATAATTTGTTCTGAAGCTTTTATTACTATTGTGTTTTGAATGCAGGTATTAAAACAGCAGTGGAGCAGCAGATGCTATCCCTTGCATATTGCTAAAGATGCTACCTATGCAGTTCCTAAAAGCATGAGCCCTTCTAATGGGAGGAAGCAGGAAAACTCCCATTGACTTCAGTTGGGTATAGATTTCATCTGGTAAATACGGGGCGGTGTTACTTGCTGAGGAACAAAGTCATTTGCAAGGAACAGTTTACCAAACTGCCAACAAAGTGGCTTTGACTTCTCCTTTGTACTTTGTACGTTACAAAATGGAGTGGCATTCCGTATAGAAAAGTGACTGCTTTGCATTAAAAACAAGTTTTCCTTTTAAGTTGAAAAAAGCTGCTGAAAAAGAGGAGATAGTTGGTACCAGCAGCTGTGACTTGGTGTATATTTTTTCTACATTTTCAAATACTCATTACAGTTCCTACTTATTTTATAGCAATATCACACAATAAACATTTCTTTTCTGATTAAGGGATTGAAGGAGAACTGAATTATAAACAGTATTAATATAAGAGGGAATTTCTATCCTGTGCTCTGTAGGCCTGAGTTTATATGACCTTAAACAATCAGTCTGAAGAAGTCACATCAGCTGCTGTACACATTCCACATTACTGAGGAATTAAATTAAGCAGCTTTAATATCTGTGAAATGGCACAGGCCTGAAAGAGAATCGTTCCAATTTATGGACTTTGTATCTGATTTACTAGTGCATGTCTAGCAATTTCAGAGCCACCAATTGCTTTAAGACCACCTCCAAAGTGTTTTTATCACTTACAGTAAATGTGCTAACATAATGTTTTAATTAAACATTTAAAGTGCATCAAACAAATTTATTGATGCTGCCAGAAAAAGAAGAAGGAAAAAAGAAGAAATTCTGCTATTTGCTAAATAACCTGATCTATCCACCATGTTGTGACCCTAGCAAGATTGCTCTTAAACATTTCAGCTAGCGTCTATAAATTAACAAAAAGCTTCCCCTCCCCTCCAGTTCTCCCATTTTCCATCCCCAACCTCCAAATCATACTTTGTGCATAAAAACATGGTAAGAGCTTGTTGAAAGCTATTCAGCTATAATATCAAATGGTTGTGAACACTGCATTTATTTTTGCTCCTTGAACACAGGCCTGATATTGAAATGATATAAAAGTCCCAGCAGCACTTTATATTGATGTTGGCATTAAAAATGCTTTTTCCGTTAGTGAGAGAGGAGTTCCCCCTTAAAAAAATAAAAGCCAATACCAGGCCTATCAAAACTTTATCATCCTGTTACCACTTGGGCACTGTATTAAATATTCACAACTGAAGCTGGTTTTCATTAAAAATCCTTTTCCCTTCTGCACTGGGGATCACAGACCTGACACGGATCCAGAATTCCTATAACCCTTTAAAAAAGAAAAAAGCGAGCATTGCATTGACATCACCTGAAAAAACACTTTCAGATTTCATCCCAGTTTGTTCCCAGTTTCATGCTTGCAGAAATTATGTAGGGTGGCAGGGGCAAAGATCAGCCCTAGGAGCACCGCAGACCTTCTCACCACCTCCTCCGGTTCCGCTCATCGCTTCCCGAGAAGGTGGACCTCGGGGAACGTGGCACAACAGTTCAGTGCAGAGAGGCTATCTGCAGAGGGCTAAATTATGATTTATGCTTTGTGGCACCAAAACTACAGGCATGTTATTCGTGTTCATAATATAGCTTGGGTTTTCCTAGCAAGGGGAAGAGTATTTTGTCTTTCTGAGTAAGCATTCATTTTAGACGCTGATAATCATGGCAGGTTTGCTTTCCTACATATCTTTTCTTACATACATCTGTCGTTGTGTATGAGAGAGCAGCTAAAGACAGTGGGTCATAATACGAATGGAAAGCGTATTTCCGTACCAAAGAGACTTACAGATGCTAGTGCCTGGAGATGGGATTCTAAGCAATTCTTGTTAAGGTCAGTACTGCCTGCTAACAAGCTGATATACAAATGTAAAGTGTATTTCATGTATATTATATTATATTGTATTATATTATATTACGTATCATCTGCAATTCAATTTGCTCCATTTGTTCAAACCCAATAACTATAAACATTGCGTGGTTGGAAAGGAAACAAGCAAGGAACCCAATAGCGGTTGGATCTGCCAGGAAACGACAGGCAAGGCGAAATGCCATGGCAGAGCTGAGAATGGCTATTCCTGGGAGACTAGTCTTACCTTTGTTAAGAGAAAAAAAAAGAAAGAAAAAGAAGGACAAGTAATTTCGTCATTAGGGATCAGAACCCTCATTTTTGCATGTCATTCAATCACGGGTTACATGAAAGCTGCCGTGTTGTCTAACACAAGGCAGGATAATTATTTTAATGGTGGTAATTCAGTGATGTGAGAACCACCACTAACTCTTCACCCTTTGTGATCTCCCGTCGTGTACTGACTCACCCCAGCTCTGCTTAACTGTGCCTCGGAAGACAAATCTACTGCAGGGTGTTACTGTGGCTCATGGTTACCTTGCGGTCCACGTCTATTTTTGTATCTGTTGTCTCCTGCTTTATATTTAGCTCTTTGGGCATTCTGGAATTTAGCATAATGGAGCCCAATCAATGATGTGAGCCACTGAGCAGTAACACGGTGTGAATACGAAGAAATAATAATCGTGGCTTTCAGCATGAAGGTGGAGACATTTTTCTAGAGAAAAGAAATAAAGACCTCAGAAGAAGGGTGCAGCATTTCTCTTCATACCACTTCATCGTGCATGATTTACCATTGTGTTCTAGGGGACTGATTTTCAAAAAGAATGAATTTTGCATTAAATTCTGAGTATGGTTGCTGCAGAAGATAAGATATTTGCCTATTCAGATGATGAGCTGGATGCATAAGTGATCACATCAATGGGTAATATGCACATTCAGTCATGAGAAAAAATTTGCATGCCCTATAAAGACCTAAAAGTTGAACATCTGGCCTTTTCTGTGGCACCTCAATTTTGTATCAATGTCTTCTCTTCTTTGAAAGGTTTACTCCTAAAACCGTCAGATCATCACAGTCTTGATACAACATTCACTGCACACTGTTCTTAAACGAGGCAAGCTCAGCTGTGGTGGGAATGACTTCAATTGTTCTGCATTACAGATGTTGTGTTTACCACGAAGTCCTTGAATTGCACGTGACTGGACACGTGTGAAAGGAAAGCCGGTGCTGTTCTTCTGCCGTGCAGGAGGGACTTAGGACAGTCTGTATTTTGTCCTAATGGAAAAACTTCATTAAACCTCTATAGCATATGCTTTACGTAGGATTGATAGCCAAAGGGAATCAGGTGACAACTCTTTCCTTCTAACCAGCTCTTATATTTTCCAGAAATATATAGTTAATTGTCAGTATGAACTGTGAGGAAGGAACACTTAAAATGAGGTAAAATTAAGTACCAGGTACCATTCATTTCCTCTTAGTTTTGTCTTGCAGCCTGTTTACCTAACTGATGTCCTATCCCTGAGCTTTCTGCTAGGTTTTCTGGTAAGACCAAGAGCTCCACCTGTCCAGGATACTGTATATTGAGATATTATTTTTCTACCCTATTAATTTGGAAGCACGGTGATGAAAATTGCTCCTAAGCAGAAAGACTGATGTACCAAGCACTTTTCTTGTGTCTGTTTACTACTACCTGGCTGCTGATGCTGAAGAGCATTGATATGCTACGGGTGTTCCCTCCTCAGAGCAGGTATCCCACGTCTCGTCTTCATTTTTGTAATTTTGCCCTTGCCCCAACCACTCCAAGCCTCTAAAGAAGTCTGGATTTGGACTTTGTAGCTCTGGTTATGAGTCATAGCAATATTCTCACACATCCCAGTATATTAGTTAGGGGACTTGTGAAACAGAGGAAGGACAGAGAGTTATTAGTTGAAATTCCCAAATGAAGGGCCAAATGCTGAAAAACTTCCTCTGCTTTTATTCGGCCTCAACTGAGGCAAAATTCTTGTGTGGCATCAATAAATAGTTATCTGCTAACTAATAAAAGATGGTTATCTGCTAAGTTCTAGTCATCAGAACTGGGTGGCAATGTTAGGGGCTCTTGGCTTTTAGACTCCCAGCCTGCAGGACTACCATTCAGGAAATTAAATCATGTTAGGCTTGAACCACATTTTTATGTTTAAAATTATGAAGGAGCTAATGCTCCTGATTGGAAGCCCTGCTTCTAACCCTGCCAGCTGCCATCCGAGTCTAAAGAAGGAGGATGACTGTCTCCAAACCTGGGTATTGTTAAAAGCAGGTGATAGGGAAGATAATGAGGGGGGTTACGTTCCTGCTTATGCAGACTCTTTATGTGCTTGTACTTCTGACCCCAAGATCAAGTTCCAGATAGCGATGTACGTAAAGTTTAGTTATCTTTCAGAGAAGCCACAAGAAGCCTAAAACTGAACTTTTTTTCCCGTGAGGAAATCCTGTAGCAGCCCTACTCTGCTACGGTAACTGCAGCTTTGCTGCAAATAGGCATCACAGGAATTCACGCTGGGTGTCTGGCTAGCAGTCAGGATGAAATTTCTACGCAAAAAGAAAAATCCTCTCTCAGGAAGGGTGCTCTGGGGAAATGAAGGGACAGACCCTCAGGAACTGTCACCTCCACCGATCTAACAACAGTTTGCCCAGCTAAGGCTTGGCGTGAAGTGTTTACTCATCTGCCTTAGCCCTGGAAAATGAAAAGGTTAAAAATTAATCTCTGCAGCTGGCAACAGCCCCAGTAAGTTGACATGGTGGTGCAATTTTTTTCCAATACCAGGAACGTTATGTAGCAGCGGAGCGACCAGACATCAGGGCTCACATGTGGTAGCTTGACCCATACAACTCAAGGCACTACATGACCTTTGTGAAGTGCACCTTTTTGCACTGACCTGTTTCATTTTGGTGATACGAAAGTGTCGGTATCCCGATTCTTCAGTGTGACAGTGCCCATCCAGCTGCAGTCAGCCTTGCATTCCCAGCTGTACTTGCAGAATAACGTGGCACGATGGATATCTTTCCTTTATATTTGCAAGGGTAGATTTACTAGTAGCAGGCTATTTGAGTCGTGTGGAAAACTACAGAAACCTTATGGTGTATCACCCCTCTTATTAGTGGCTCCTAGCACTTGATTTTGGATCATCACTTCCAAAAGGACATAGCCAAGTGCTGCTGGAATCAACTTTAGGCTGAACTTTGAATTTCAGGCAGATAATAAAATAAATCCCTGTTAGAAGTGACTGCAGGGGATGGAATCTAAACCTGCTGGGGCTAAGCTAACACCAGAAAGTGCTAGCCTGCCACTACACGAGGCCAGTCTCTAAGTAGTTCGGTAGTTACCTTAACAGCTATAAAAGGTGTAAATCTGTAGAGGGGACAGAAAGAATAAAGAGAGAAACTGCCCTACCTGTCTCCTACTCCACAGGGAATAACGCAAGCTACATTCACAGTAACTGATGCTAGTAAATGCTCTAAATGGAGAGAAAAAAGCTGTGGCTGAAATGTCTGTACAAATTACAGGGAGACAAGCCTGTATCTCCAGCTCTCTCTCTCAGTCTAATTCCTGTGCTGTGCAAATAAAGACCTTTAAGCCCCTTTGCACGACATAGTAAATACAGAATTAAACAACTTCGGGTATGGAAAGACCTCTCCAGCAGCACCATGAGGTTATTACTGTTTCCCGGAACAATAAATGCAGTGAGTGTGAGATAAGTGTGTATTGTCTTAGAAAACATCTCAGGCTTTACATTAAGAAGAGGCAACAGACCACTTTCTTTTTGTTAGGAATACAAGCAGTTGTAGAAATGTGCTTGCACCCTGTGCGGATGGCTCCTGGGGCACAGACAATGGTTTTTTGCTTTTCACGAGCGAAGCTGGTCTTGAGAGCAGAGAATAAAGCTGAAATTGGTAGTTACATTTCAGCCACTCGGAGCTTATCACATGTGGCCATTAGGGCAAGATTAAATAAACATAATTAGAGAAATTCCTTCTGAAAGATGGTTCTGCAAAAGGATTCAAGTGCACACCTATTCTGTGCCCTGCTTGAAGTACTAATGCTGCTCCGCCGCTAGAAGCAAACGCCTTTTGAAGGCAGTTCAGAGCCACCGTGCAGTCGCTTAGCTTTATAGTTTGCTGGCTGCATGTCATCTTTGAAGGCTGGGAAATTGCAGTGGCAGTACCGTGATTCCCAGCCGAGTGAAGCAGACACTTGACACATTTCATCCCTTGCAATTAAGGGAGAAAAGCAGAATCGAAGGAAAGTTCAAGCAGCATTTCAGCAATAGACCACTCCCTTATCAAGATGAAGTACAAGCATCACCCACAGCTATATGCAGGACTGATGCTAAGCACAGACAGTAATAAATGCATGTGAACTTTGCATGAGAAAGCCTCACACTTAGAAGACTTCGTTTATTGCTCTTAGTCATTTACACACATCCTTCTAAAGCGAGGAAGCTCAAAGATAATCAAACCTTGTGTGCAAATTACCAAGTCAAATGCTGTTGTTTTGTTCTGTTCTCTTTTAATATCAGAGCGCAAACCTCCCAGTGCAAAACTACAATCTTGTGATAAAATGACTAATACATGACTAAAGCCATTTTCCATTGTGCAGGCATAGCTCTGGGGATCATTTGTTTTTCATGGTAGATCCCTCAGACAGTGAATTCCTCTGGTGGTTGGGATTATATTAATGACCAGGACTGTTAGTCACCTCAAGGGAGCTGAAATAGGATGCCACTCTGGTTGCCATTATTAATTCCAACTGCAGGTGTGAAAATTAATTTCATGGGTATTTTTATCATTTCCTTTTAGTTAAGGATTAGAGTTTCCGAATGACCCAGACTCCAGATGGAGACAAATCTGAACCGGGTCTGCCCAGCACTCCCATAACAGTGAACTAATTCTGATGGAGTAGGAGGAAAAAAATGGGATATAAGACTTTCCATCCCTTGCTTGGTGAAGACAATTAATGATACTGAAAGATATCAGATGTCATCACGACATACACTTCTTTGCACCAAGACTCTGTAAAGCAATCCAGTAAATTGCAGGTTGTTTTCATTTCTGTGGAAGAATAACACATTTGCCAATAGCGGGAGAAAAAAGGAGAAGTTAAATATATCAAACCAAATCAAATGTAGCTGATTAGAAAGCTACAGTTTCCATTTGCTGGCACCGGTACTGTTTTCCCATAGATTTTCTGACAGATGCTGCTGTATCTCCATAGTCAAGAAGACAGCTCCAGCAGCCAAGCTTCTGCCACAGACATCAAACCTGGCGTCGTTAACCATAGGTGGCGTTGGGCTGAATTTGGGGAATGGGAGGGGAAAGGCTGGGAGGGAGCTAGCTCACCTTGGCTGGAGAGGACAGGAGATGTAATCAGCTGGATCCATTACGGGGGGGCAGGCTCCCCCCCCCCCCCCATTTCTGCCCATGATTAAGCCTCAACTCCTGCTAGTTCAACTGGCGAAGGTGTTGGCTCCAAACCTGTCCCGTATTCATTGACACCTCCTCCTGCCAGAGCTTGATGAGTAACGCTCAGAAGATAAGCAGGTTAGGCCAGATTCAGTCAGATAATTAAAGGTTGGAGGTAATGTAAGATCCTTACGTGCTCTTATAGGTACAGCTCATCTGGGGTTTTGATTTATAATACGTTGCGCTCATAACCACCTTTCATCCTCCAGCTCTCCTCACGTCTGAGGCATCTTCGTCGTGTGGGCAAGCACCTACCTACTCCAGAGATGGACAGGCAGAGCACCAGAGCTCCTGCCCGGGGGGTGCAGGGCTCGGAGCTCCCTCCTCCTCCGTGCCGCAGTCATCAGCCCCCCATCTATCTTTATTTTAAGTGTCTCTCCTTATTGCTGCCGTGCAAAGCCTTTTTGACCTGATCTCTCTCCCCTTGCACCTCCCGGAGCCGTTTCCATCAGCATCACCCGAGCGCGCGGCGGGGGAAAAGCTGCCGCTTGGAATTGGCTTCACTTTACGTCTCCTCCCTGCGCCCAGAGCTGCGAGAGCCGGGGAGGGCTCGACGCCAGCCCTCCTCTCTTATAATGAACCTTTTTAGGTCATGTCAGCCAAGAACCTTGTGTTGCTAAAGACCCCATCAGTTACTTTAAGCAGTTATCGTATTTTTCTGTTTACTCTGAATAAGCCCAGAGCATGGCGCTCAGCCCGTCGCACACAGCACAGTTTATCACCAAAAATTAATGAGTCTGTGCCATCTCACGCTTCAAGACATTAAATCACAGATTTGTTTAAAAGTTACTGAAGTTTGTAACTTTTAATAAAGGCTGTCTCAACCTTCACAGTTACACATCAAAACATCACGTCAGAATCATGCCCTCCTCACCACTTACTGATGGTTGACTTTAAGAAGGAGATAGCATATAAAATTCACTTATTTTTTCATGCTGCCACCACAGCCGTTCCTTACTGTTGAAATAACTTAATGTAGAGCAGAAGGGAGAAAAGCAGCAGTGATTTTTCTGAGCTAAAATAGATACAAATGCAGCGTGCATATTGCAGGACATCATCAGGACAGCTCAGATACATAACATTAATGTAATTGCTTTATTCTCTTCCCTTAACTAATACTAGTTTTCTGCTTCTGTAGAGTTTTGAGATTAATTTGTGCACGAGTTTTTACCAGGTTCTCTATTTATCCACTTCAGCTAATTTCAGAGCAAACACCACATTATATAACTGAACATGATCGTCCAAGTTATAAATGATAAATTCCACCATAAAGCTTGATAAAAATCTTTATTGCAATTTCAGTTTTTATTTCTTGTAGATAAATAGATTTGTTAGCATCAAAATGCCTTCATCAGTTTTTACATTTAGCCAAAGCCAGTCATGAAAATTAGTAAACTAGGACATGCATGATGAAACAAGCACAGTACAAATCTTGTGACACCAACCTTTAGCCACGTCTTAGAGTCACTTGCAGCTTTTCAGTCACACCTCTGCGCTGTCTTCCCTTCAGATAGAGAAATTGTTTCTGGATCATACAAAGTTATTTGGAATATTTCTAGCATTTCACGAATGTTCTAAGCAAGCAATGAAAATATTCTGATTGCTAAAAAGCCGTCACTTCATTTGGACTCGGGGCACACAGAGCAAGCTCACGCACTCAGGTGTAGCACCGATGCTGCATCTTCCATATAGTGACTGTCAGGCACTTCCAGGGAATAAAATCGAAGGAGCTGCTAATACCTCGCAATTCCTAGAGCTAAAACACAAGCTCTCTCAGATGCGACACAAAAGCAACCAAGGTGTGTGTTTAAGCCTGCCTTTTCAAACTACTTTTTCCTAATTTAGCAACAGAAACAAATGAATAGAGGTTGTATATTTAGGGTCTGTGCAGAATGGCCAAATAGGAGACTGCATAGGAAAAGAAAACATTTTTTTCCTCTCCTTTTGCACAGTTTTGAAACGCGGCAAGTCTGGTGGGTTCAGTAACACTAATGCAAAACTGTAAAGTGAAGAGAGAGGAGAAGCAGGTTTCATTAACAGAGAGAATTCTACATAAAATATACTGGAGCTGATGGAGGAAAGGAAGAGAGAGTCAAGATGTTCAGCTGCAAGTGGAGTCCAATTTGATGCTCAGCATGAGTTTAAAGGGAAGATTTTCTCAGCCTTAAAATAAAAGAGCAGTATCAGATGCGTATGGGGCAGAAAACTGTCGTCACAGAAATGGATTGTACCAGGCTCGGGAAAAGCGAGAGTGGCAAAAGTAGCTCATTTTGCTGTGCTACATTTATAGATGTGCTCATTTGAATGCTCCCAGGAGGACTGCCTTTATGCGTCCAGACAAAATACACAGGCATCCTAGCACGCAGTATCACGGTGATAAAACCTGAGCGTAAAGGAGATCCACCACAACTTAACTGGGAATTTTGCCTTTGAATTTTGGGGAGCAGACCTGATTTCCTGCCAGCAGATCTGCTGATGTTTTTCCTTTCTTGTAGCGCCAGCTACATAAACAAATCGCTAACATCAAGGACCCGATCCTGCTTCCACTAAATCAATACAAGTTTTGTCATTGGTTTCAATGGGGTCAAGGATTCAATCCTGCAGTTCTTGAAGGCAACAGGGTTGGGGTTTTCTCTGCGTAAGTAAGGTTGCGTTAGTACTGCAGAACGGGCCTAAATTATATTGATTATTTGGATTTGAAGCCAAGCACCAAAACAGGATTAGGGGAAAGAGAGAAATGTTTGAGAAAGTGAGTTTAGGGCCGCATGTGCGCCGGGTCAGCAGGACCTCAGCCGGAGCAAAGACTGCAGTGGCACAGCCTCAGTTAGCCAAGTCCGTCGGAAAGTACTGGGGGGAACAGAGAGAAGAAATTCACTGTGGAGATCCTTTTTCATCTGCTCCTTCTAAAGTAAACCTTTGAGTCACTCATTCTTTATGAAAAATAAACAAAACATTGACAGAAGAAATTATTGTCACATATATACACATAGTAATTGATTCTGCTTCTTCGCTGCTGCTTCTTTTCCCTCTTATCTGACACAGGGTTGTTCTGTGTTTCTGTAACGCTACTGGCAAATCAGAATTTATTGTACATATGTTTGTGTTCCATTTAATAAAAAATATACCTATATTTTCAGATAAACTTTGTTAGTAATTCATGAGGTAAGTGACTATTTATGCTAATAAGGGAGAAATATATTCTCAAGCATAATGCATTACATAAATTTGAATGCAAAATGTTCAATTATGAAGTAAATACAGGTAATGCAAATAGTAAATTACATCCAATAAAAATATATAAAGAATGTGTCTTCAAAGAGAGAGAGGCTTTTATTTGCGTCTGTGAGTTGTTTAAAGAGAAAAGAATTAATAAATACTGAATTACTCTTATGATGATTTAGCTCGTAATTCACCAATCCGTAACGACTCCCAGAAATCAGACTGTTGTTTCATACCCTCCAATATAAGGCAGGACTGTTTCCTCAGCAATTTTATCCCTACCAGATTATCTCGTCTGATTCTATTAATTCTCTCCCATAAATCTGCTAACAGTGATATGTGATTTACTTACCCTGTTAACTGATCTGAAGACTGTTAAAAGGATTTATCTAGCACTGCACCTAGGAGCAGTTTATGCCTTATCACTCTGTTACTCTGAAGAAGTCTTTCTGAAATAAATTTGGCTGGTTTCATAGTTAAATTCAGCGGACACTGTTTAGTTCTGCACCATAAAATAAGACACTAGATAAACAAAAGGAGCAGTAACTGTACTTAACGTGTTGGTCTTGATATGTGTTTAAGTTATAACAAATTACACTCTGAGTCCATATAACTCATAACCTGCACATTCGCTTCTGCTAAATCTTCTGTGTTACACGCACGCACACACACTTCAGCGATGGAAGTTCTTGCATACGCTGCTGGCGTGCTCGTCCCGATGCAGGGCGATCCGAGTGTATTTGGAGTTAATGTTTCACATCCCCCTGCGCGATTTGTCAGAAAACTCTCCCACAATAAATATACATTAGTTTGAAGGCTTATGAACCAGGTCAGCAGCAAACTGGGAGGAAGCAGGGCTCCACGTTATGTCGTCGAACAGAGATGCTTAAAAACAAACCGGAGCAAGAGGCTATGAGAGGGACGCTGGAGCTTTCCCTCTGCCTGGCTCAGGGCAGGATTGTTACAAACAGTGCTGGGAAAAGGGAGCAGTCTGGGGGAATTGGCCTGCGATAATTGTGGAAAAACTGAAGACTGAATAGCTCTAATTGAAATGAAAGTGTGCGATTGTTATGGAAGAAACACTGTTAATAGAGGACTGTAAATGTTTAGACACCCATTGTGAATAGCCAAATAATAAAGAAAAATACTACTAAAATGAGAATTATATAGTGTAGGGAGGAGAATGTTGCTTCTGAAGGTTATCCAAAAATTGCTAATAATCTTTTTTTCTCTGCTGCACTGAACAGTAGAGACATTTTGGTGCAGCAGTTCTGTGTAACAATCACACAAGAACAATACTGTACAACTAATAATTTTACTTGCTGTTCTGCTAGGTCAGAGCTTCAATTAATTTGCAGCATTTGCTTACATTGGTATCAATTAAGAGACGGTCCCCATTAGCTCACGCAATTTCATACTCTTTGTCTAGAGTTCAGAGTTTACTCAGGAAATTTACTCGTTTGCAAATGTAGCACTTTGAATCCTCACGTCCAAACAAACTATTTTATGGGGCTGAAGCCACATTTCCACAGCCATCTATCAAACAGGCAAGTGAAATACTACAGTTGTACATTCTGAAAAGCAATAACCTTTTCATTTAAAAATATTAGCACACATTTTATGTCTCTCATAGGTGAGCATGTTAAATGATATACAGTACCGCATTTATCTTGCTCAGGGAAAAAACAAATACAGGGAATTGGACTGTCCTGGGGGGATTTATGCTGTGAGCCTGGAAGTTTTGTTGATTCCAATGACGTGAAGAAACAGGAAAGCCAGCCCGAGTAGTTAAGTTGTATTAACTTTGTCATGCATCGCAATCTGTAAGATAAAGCCAGCAGATGTCCATGGCTCTGTGTGTGCGGTGTGTTTCGGGACCGTGCAGAACTGTATTTTAATTTTGTTAGCCACGTTGGTAGCATTTTTTAGCTTTACAGAATTGCCTCTGTGATCATTTCTAGATGTAGTTATCTTCCTAAATTTGCAGTATGCCCTACCTTTTTTAGCTGCCAGGAACAGTACATGCTGTATGACTTTCAGATGTTAGTACTGGCACTCATACTGATAATGGCATAGTCAGAAGACGTTATCCATTCGAAATAGTACTAGCCAAGTACTATTTCCTAAGCAGAGATTCTTTGGCTATTGCAAATGATGATTTTCACAGTCGGTGAAAAATTACCCAGAGACTTGCCCGCACCTACGAAGTAATACCCTGCGCGCAGTTATAAATAGCAAACTCCGCGGGGGAAGGGACCGGGCGAGGGGAGAAGGGAGGATTTGAAGTACAATGTTCAAGAAGCCGGTTTAATATATGACCAAGTGTCAGAAGTCAGGTTTCTGAGAATTACTTTTCAGATAAACAACTTTATAGCACTGCACTTAATCTTACTTACTAGAGACATCTCATTTATCACGGAATTACAAGTAACTTTAATTCTATCGATGTTCCCATAAAGCCCGGTCGGAAAATCGAGCCTGG
>NW_009223711.1:0-18059 GCF_000690835.1 Fulmarus glacialis | reverse complement strand
CCCATCCCCGGAAGTGTTCAAGGCCATGTTGGATGGATCTTTGAGCAACCTGGTCTAGTGGAAGGTGTCCCTGTCCGTGGCAGGACAGTTAGAACTAGATGATCTTTAAGGTGCCTTCCAACCCAAAACATTCTATGATTCTATGATTCTATGATTTTAAGCTGACATTCAGTGTTAAAATGATCAACTATTGCCGTGGGACCCTGGAAACAGCTGCTATATCAGCAACACAGTCAAAAACTGCCTGCTTAGTTTTTAATATGAATGTGCTAAACCTTAAGGATAGGACACTTCTTGCTCTACTAAAGAGCTTTGCTGAGAGCTGCGTGTTTTCGTTGTGGCTAAATATTTCTCTTGTTACTAAATTCAAATGTATTCTACACTAAATTAAGAGCATTTTTTGTCTTGTTAATCTTTTAGCATTATAAATGCAAACAGACACAAACCCATGACAATGTACAAATGAAAAACATAATTAGAAAAAGACTGTTTTAAATGTTTCATTCAAGTCTTCGTTTTTCTAACTAGTCTGAGTTTGAGCATATCTAGAATGAGAATTTCGCCAAACAATCTTACTTTTGAACTCAGACCTTATCACAGGATAAGCCTCCATCTCCAGATAGTAATTCCAAATCTTAACTAAATTTCTTAAGGCCTTCAGGCAACTTAATTCCCCTGAACTTTCATTATGGGGAGCTTTTAAATCTCATTTGTAAGGGCTCTATTTTACTGTATGTTTTTTATATTACAATTCAAGGGTACATGACTACTGATCTTCTAAAACCGTATTCTGCACATGCACGTAACATAAACACAAAGAGTATGGGAAATCTCGTGCTAACATGAATACATTAATTGAAATGTAATATTAAGAATTTATACAGCATAAGTATTTTTATCCGAAACAAGGATTATATCACTCCTTGTTTCCAGTAAATCATTCAGTAAACCAGCGTAAGTCACCTATGGAGTCAGAAATGAAATGCCTAATCAAATGATGTCTGCTAATTCATTCAGTTCAATCAAACTCTTACCATGATGGGTATATTGTCTCTTAATAAGACATTTCACGAGCATACTTGGACATAATAAGAAATAAACATGCCCATGCCAGGATTTCCATTGCATCACTAAATAATTATCATTACATCACAAAATATCATCTGAAATACAGTAATGTGAATTAAATACAGCACTACATAAATGGATTGTGTGCTAAACTAGGGAAGCTGCAGCTTTGTCATTCTTTAGCACTGATGGTGATCTTCAAGATTTCCAGTGTTAATGACACATTTAAAAGAATCAAAGTGTTTAGGAAGTTAATTTTATATTTATACAGATAAAGCAGCATTAGGTAAATAGAGATACTTGTACACAATCAGTGTAACGGTAAAAAACCAAAATTAATAACTATAAATGTCATCATAGATAGTTGTGCTATAAATAAAAGATGGCCATGATGAGATAAGTTCTTTACCTTTTGTAACTATTTCTAAATATTCTGTGAAAAATTGCACTATTTTTTAAAGGCATGCCCCAATACAACAAAGCTTTTAAACCATATTTTTTATGCTGGAATATAAAAGGGCATGAACTTAAATGAAATTGAGCAGTAAATTGGCATTCAACTGTATATCAGCAAACTTCTTTTATATTTTTTTCTAATATTTTCTAATATTTTCACTAACAGTATATTTATGCAACTTGAAAGCAACTTACTGAGGGGTATGATTTACTTCCGTCATCCTCTTTTCTATATACTACTAATAAACTTTCTCATGTGCTTGCTGATAAGAGACGTTGACTACTGCAATAAGAAGGGAATATCATATCAGAATTAGAAAGCACTGAAAACAAAAGCTTGAAACAAAATTAAACTGTTAGTTGCAAGTGAAATATGAAATATAGGATAAATAATTTATTAAGGGAAAAAGGGTGATCCAAGCATAAAGGATTAAAACCTTCATATAATATGAAAGGCAGTACAGGTGTTTGTGACTTTTGCTTTAGAAGCCTTGGAAAATGTTATCAAAGATTATTGACCAATATAATTTATTTTGATAATTAGTCAATTTCATAGTTGGACACATATGGAAACACTTTTTTTTTTGGTGGTTTTTTTTGTTGTTGTTTCTTTTTATGAGTTAACACAAGAAAAGGCAAATGTTGTCCACATGGGATATGACGAGAATGCCCATCAGATGTGGCATGGAAAAAAAGTTAATAAATACAAAGAAAAACATCAGAGCAACATTATGTTGATAATCTGAAAAAAAAATTAGAAAAGGTTGTTAAAAGAGGATTTGACAGCATCACTGTGGCAGACAGGATACAGGGTTTAAACCATTGGTCTCCAAATTTTTTGATCATCCTCCCCTATCAGTAAAAACTTGTGAGCATGCTCTCCCAATAGAAGTATATGTGTTTACTTATAAATTAAATACACATACCACTGTACTTATATATTATGTACATTATAAACCATAAAGGAAAAATATAAAGTAAAAAGGATAGGATAAAGAAGAATTTTTTTTTTTATTTATTAATTGTACAAAAAAACCCTTTTTCTCTTATTAAAAAAAAATTAATAATATTGTGAGAGCAATGTAATTGAATATGCTTCATTATTTTTCAGAATCTTGGTTTAACACTTTGTGATACAGTGATTCGTATGTCTGGTTCTAAGCACAGTTTATTTCGATACTTGGTTTTAATGGCCATCATAGCTGAAAAAGTTTCATCTTTAATGATAGCAGATGTAAACCCATACTTCAGATTGTCTTCTTGATAATTGCTGACTTCTTGTCAGATCTGATTAGATCATCTTTGTTTTTAACCTTGTAATGTGGCTGACAAGGAACTTGTAGGAGAAGTGTCAGCTCTGCCATTTTCTTCTTGTTCACCTGTGCTCACGTTATTAGCATTATCTTCAATCTGCAGCTTATTTGCAGGATATTTGTCCATTTTGTGAGGGTTATTTTAGTTAAAATTAGGCAATATAATCCATAAATCCACTTTACTGGGCACACATAAATTGCAATACATTGCAATATGCTGAAAATGAGTGAATGAGTGAGGGCACCACTGTGAACCCCTCTGCATTGTGAATACCCACTCTTCCCCCAGGATGCCTCACCTACTATAGGTGATACAAGACGATGTTCTGAATTTCATATCCTTACTCTGTGTTTTGCACATATTTGGACCGTGCCTCTAAGCTAAGTAATAAATAAAATGAAAGTAAGTGATAACAAGAAATTTAAAATAAGACTGGAAAAGACTACCTGAATTGTCAACCAACCCTGCATTCACCTGTGTGATTCATCTGAATCAGAAAGGTTGGGGAACAAATATTTCATTAGATACAAATCAGTTTCTAGCACTCTATAATCAACCTAAGGCCTCTTATTAAATTCAGAAGGCCACTAATCTATTGGATGACAGGAAGAGAGAAAAGATCAAAAATCCACCAGTTTTAGGGTCCTTCGGTTGCAAAGGTTTACCTGTTAAATGAAACTCCCACTCGATTCAAAGAAGTTAACCACATCTCACACTGCAAAGGCAAGAAGAAAAAAAAAACCATCCAACCCTAAAACTAACTCTTAATCAACATTTCTTCCTGACCCCAATGTAATGATCAATTTAATGTGAAATTGAAATATCTGCAAGATATCTCAGCTAGCCACCTGAGAGTTTTTAAAACTTATGTCTCCTGTAATAGAAGTCATTGCTTGAAGTAGTTAGGTTATAGGAAACTGCAACCAACAAAAGATATCTTTATTCATGTCATCAATGGCATCATGAGGTGGATAAAGGAGACCTAGAGAGCAAAAAGAAATCAGAAAAGGACTCTACATTGTTTTGTAAAAGCAATTGGTTACAGTTTTTATATTTCTGTTGTTTTTAGATACACACATATACAGAAATACACACAGGTTTTCAAACAGAAATCCATTGACATCCAGACGAAGCTGAATAGGTCCACATGACACTGAAAGGTGGACTACTACCAAACTTTTTGACAAAATTTCTGTCACATTCTAATCCGATTGGTATCACTGGGATTTGTATGCTTACATGAAGATCCATCCAATACTTCTTTAGATAATATTACAAAAAGTATATACTTATTCTTTAGATAATTTTCATGACATGTATTTTCCTATTCGACTATTCTCAGTTGCTCCATCATTTATTTCTTAAAAGAACACAGTAAAGTGTGGATTCCAATGTTTAATAACTTTTAATTAAATAAAGTCTGTGCTTCTAAGAACATGAAGGGGGAAACTGTTTTCTCGCAGTGAATTTTAGGAATTTGATATTATTTGTAATTTTTTCTACTGCTTTTTCTCTTGTCTGAAGGGGTACCTAATCAGGAAAACATAAAAACATTTTTAAGTTTTATGCACAAGATAATTTTCTTCTGCTTCATTAATTTATTTCAACAGGTCCTCATTTTCCAATGCTTCTGACTGGGCTCTCACCTTAAGATCAAGCAGCAAAGAACTGAATGTTAGATCTTTGGAACTCAGCAGTGAAAAAGGACAAGGTCTAGAGAATAAA
The DNA here is from genome assembly GCF_000690835.1 of Fulmarus glacialis. Taxonomy (NCBI): domain Eukaryota; kingdom Metazoa; phylum Chordata; class Aves; order Procellariiformes; family Procellariidae; genus Fulmarus; species Fulmarus glacialis. The sequence continues at coordinate 13,496 of NW_009223711.1, read as the reverse complement.
TAATAGTCACCTTCAGAGTTCTAGTTAATAGAAATACAACAATGGCAAGACAGCTGGTCACTGTGGAACCTCCCCAGTGTGAAATCTTTCAGGACAGGAGCAGCATCCAAACCCAGAAGCCATTGCAGTGCTACATCTAACATAAAAAATCAAGACTATTTCTGCTAAATACATTAACATTAGACATATAACATTAAATTAATACAGCTGTAAATACTTTCCATAAGAATCACATACTGCTGTAGAAAGCTAATTTTCCTTTTTCGCTCTGCAATAAGTAGAACATTATTTAATGATTTCTCAAGGTTTTTTTTTTTGTTGTTTTCCACAGTTAGGCCTGTTCATAATTTGCAAATAACACAGAAACAATGGCCTTTAGCAAAAGAATATAATTGCTTTATTGTACCAATTATCTATTTTATCTGAAATAAGGAACTTTGAAATGGATGATTTTATGACTTCTTTCTGGTAGTTTACCAGAGTAGGTAGAAGAGTTTCACTGAAATTCGATACTTCCAAGAACCAAGCAACAGATATTTATATGGTGCGTTTATTTAAATGAAAACATCAGTGCCATATCAAAGATAGACATGATTAAGTTTATTTATCAATACAGCCAACATATTGCAGTAGTACAGAAGCAGGTTTGATTTGAACTGCATGAACATTATTGTAATCACAAAAAGAAAACATTTTGCAAAAATTAAACCAAAGTAATAAGGTGCACACAGCATACAGAAGAGATCAATATTGTAGGGCCTGACTAAATTACTATGGACATACACCAAAAATACAAGGTGTTTTTCTTAGTTCTCTCAATGAGCATGAAAGATTATTTTAGATCAAAATGGGAGCACAATGCAGAGAAAACGTATTTCTCCTCAAGTTGAACCAACTCTGAGGTCTTTCTTTGCTGCCCTTCATGCTCTCCTGAGGGAATGGGTGCTTGCTGTCTCCTCGGTTCAAGGGCAGTCAGCTCTGAGTTCTTTCTGCTTAATTAAGCACTGCTGTCAGATGTGATGTTTGGGGACAGATAGCTGTATGGTGGGGGAGAAGATTTTAACCCTTGCTTGCTGGGAACAGAAGCAATTGTTCTTTTTTGCCATGAGTTTATGTAACACGTGTTTTTAGGAGTGGTTGTCAGTATTCTGTGCACACATTTTCTCTCTCTAATACAGGAATTAATTTGTGTTGCCCATTGGTGTTTTGATATATTGGACTCTATCACCAGATATTCAAGTTGTTAACCACCCAGTTACCATAGCAACCTGTCAGGAAAGTGCCTTGTCTAAATACACACAGCCTCTGTAAATCAAGGCTAAATAAATCCAATATTTCCTTTCCATGTTAGGACTTACATTCTTCAGTGAGTCAATATAAGAATTAGGTAACTATCCTTATATCTTGTCTAGTAACAACAGAACTATTAAAAACACCTCTCTTCATTATTTGAAGGTATTGATTTCTACAACCTCTCCTTCATTCCACTTTCATGCTACAAATTCCTTAAAACTCTTCTTTTGCTAGTAACAGAGAAAGTATTAAATAGCATTGATCATAACTCAGGAATGAAGAAAAATTTGAAATCTTCAAAAAATCAGTCAATGTGAGATTTCCATTGGTGCCGGACTGCTTGCTTCTGGATACAAAAGTCAGTATTGCAATGTGCATTGTAAGTTGCTTTCTGACACAAACATAAGTTTTTGCCTTGTAATTCTGTGCTATTAGGGTAGTTTTACCGATGTTTTCTTCCCAAGAAATGAAAGATTTCTAACAAAAAGGGATTGGTTTTGATGCAAAATTAAAATGTGTCTGTTTCTTAAAAGGCGGAAGTTTGCAGATGTTCACTATCATAAAACCTGAACAAATTACTCATTATAGACTATTTATTTGATTATTCTTAACGTTTATGATTAAATGCAGCACTAAAAGAATCTTTGTTACTATTATCGGATGTGGCCACTACAATAATTTTCAAATAAATATCACAATTACAAGCAGTAATAATGCTCATATTTCAACAATACGGTGAATTTGAATTTAATTAAAACTGTGAGGAAAAGAGGTGCCTATGCTTTTGGATATGTGCTTTCTAGCCAGTGCTATGTGTTAGCAAGTTTTCTGCAAACCCTTCAAAATGAAACAATTCTCTTGGTAGCTGCTATTGCAATGATAGGACTTGTTAACAGGAAGCAAACAAGCTGTTTAATTTTTTATTTGCAGAATAATTTAGCAGAATCAACTGCACTTAAACCATTAAATTAACGGTCTGGCAGAGCTCTGAGAAGATGGTCTGATTAGTTAGCATTGTCTGTGTATTGCCCAGATAGGTAGTGGGGGAGAAAGAGAGAGCAAAACCCACCTCATTCCCTAGATATGTTCACAAAAAATCCAGGGGCTTCCATTGCATTTTGTGAAGACTTATTATTTCTTTGTCTGTGTTAGGCTCGCTTGTGGAATCAACCACCAGATCAGATTCCTGAGGGACCTACAGCAGGACATCTGCAGCTTAATCTAGACCTATCCTGAGCTAATCATGTGTGGTGGGTTAGCCTTGGCTAACAGCCAAATGCCAACCCAGCCACTCACTCCCTTCCCTTACTGAGCAGGACAGGGGAGAAAATAAGCTGAGAAAGCTCATGGGTCAAGATATATTATATATTATATTGCCAAATAAAATAGATTTGGGTAGGGAGAAACAAAAATACAAACAGTAAAACAACACATTTCTTCTCTCCTTTCCCAGACTCAGATTCACTCCTTCATTCCAGACTCCTCCTCCATCTTCTGAACAGTACGGGAGGGAAGGGGATATTGCAGTCAGTACATAGCGGTTTGTCTCTGCCGCTCATTCCCTCTCACACTTTTCCCCTTCTTTGTCCTGGGTTCTCCATGGGCTGTAGATCCTGCAAGGAGAATCTGCTCCAGGATGGTCTCTTCCATGGGCTGCAAGGAATATCTGCTTTGCCATGTAGTAGTTCCTCCTCCTTCTCCGACTTTGGCATTCCCTTTGCTGTTTCATACTCTTTTTGTTCCCTCCTCCTCTTTCCGTCCAGTGTTTTTGCCCTTTCTTAAATATGTTTTCACAGAAGTTCCAGCAGCTTCACTGATGGGCTCGGCGGTGTCCTGCAGTGGGTCCTCTGTGGAGCCAGCTGGAAATGGCTGCGTCCAGCACAAGGTAGCGTCTCAGCTCTTTTCACAGAGACCCTCCTACAGCAAGAAATTACAGTCAAATATTTAGGGAATTTAGGTATCTCCAGACATCAACTCAACAGAAGTTTTTTGGAATGAGATTTGGGCCTTAGGCACCCAAATTCTACCTAATTCTGGGTGAACATCTTTTTATGAATCTGACCCTAAATATGTCACTCCATTTCATGCAGTATGAAAATTGGCCCAAGACATATCTCAGTCACAAGAACTTTATTAAATCAACAGAAAATGCTGCTTTTTAAGAGGTAATAAAAGCTGGAAGATGGGGGGAAGAAAAGAAAAAAAAAAGTAGACTGATGTTTAGGATGCTATGCATAGGCGTTTGATATTTTGAGCAAAACTGAAAAAAAACCCAGACAGATGAAGTAAGGGGAGAAAAGGAGTGTGGGTTTTTTCTGGACTCTTTCTTTTTCCTTCTTTCTCTGTTTCTTTTTTTTTTTCCATAGTATAAACGATGATTGGGGGTTTCTTCTCTTTTTTTGGAGAAACCCCAACCCTTCTTAAACCATTGCCAACTCCTGAATGGAGATCATCAATGTCAAGGTGTTACCAGTTATCTTGAGAAGCTATCTGCATCTGTGGGGCCTCTATATGTTTGGGCCTCATTTGTTTGCTACATGCAAAAAAGGAAAGGTTTACTAAGTAGAAATTTCTGCAACTGCTTCATTAGAAATCATTTTGGGTATAGGTAGAAAAGGGGATTTGATCAGTAGAACTGTCCTGCTGCTTTGCTTAGACGTCAGGACACTGGTATAAAGTACCATGCCATCAGTCTTTCAGTATCACTTATACCTGGTGCTCCTTCTGTTTTGCTCTGTAAGATTCTTGAGCAATCTCATCCCTCCCTGACCCATGCTGCAATGGATAAATATTTAATTTAAATTATCACCAATTCATGTACTTGGTCTGGACAGTCAGGAAATAAAATACAAGAAATTATCCTTCACAGAATCTCTGTCACTTGTAGTTACTTCCTTAAAGTATCACAACTGCCAAAAGATTTGAACCCCTTGATTTCAGACATAAAGGGGGGTCAAGATAATAAACCATCTAAACTCATGACTGCTTTTAAGTCTAGACATTACTGCAAGGTACCATTTATATGTCTATTTAGGGAGTATGTGTCTTTTCTGTCCAGTTTGCCCAGAAAAACAAGTACAAATATTGTAAGATTTTTTTTCTTCTCTTTATTCTCTTAAACCCCCCAAAATTTAGAGTACTGACAGCAGCAGTCACTTTGCTTTTTCTGAAGAATAAATCTACGGTGTTAGGTACAACCAGCTATGGAAACACCCATGTCAGTGCCTGACATTTAAAAGAACAGAAAGATCCAAGAAATATATTTCATTGGTTTCCCTTGGTTAACACTCTAAAGACAATGTTTCAAGACCATTAGAGAGTTATAATTTCCATTATCTCAACTGGAGTAGATTTCCAATGCACTAAAATGTAACTTTTATTTTTTAAAGGTAACAGAATGATCTCTTACTCGCTAAAATAGATTGTTATTTTTATGTGTAAGTGCAGAGTTGATTTTAAAAACTTAGAAAAGTGAAACAGAATGAAGTCTTTCTTAAGTCTTTAGGAAAAAAGTTGATAGCTGATGATTTTTCTTATCATAGATATGTCTAGGTATCCAATGAACATGCAAGATATTGAACCTACTTTTCTTATTTGTATGACACTAACTTTTATTAGGAAAGTGCTGAACTGGGTATACAATATTATATTTAACTGCTCCAAAACCTTGGCTCTGAAACTCCAAACTGTGGTGACATCTACTTGTGGGAATATGCCAAAAATTTTTGGTTGATAGTTAAGAGGATTTACTTACTTGATAATAACGCCTTAATAAAGACAAGAATGTACATGAAATTATAAATATTCTATATATTGATGCAATTCAGGGGAGAAAGAGTAGGAAGCACATTAAAATGTGCTTGTCACCCAAGTGCACAGAGTAAGTACAAGGTAAATTTAAAATAAACTGGTGATAAACTAGACTTGCATACAGGGAATTTAGAATTTTCCAGCAGTCTTCTTGCCTAGGCTGATAAACAGCATTGTTTTTGCATTGCAGGCCCTTTTCACCATGATAAACTTGTTGAAAGTAAACCAATTCTATGATAAAGAGATTTAAGCAGAAATGAGGAGCAGTTACCTAGTTAGAATGATATGCTGTAGAGTTTGATGAATGAAAAGCAAGCCAGCTGTGGCAGGTACCAGAAAGTGGAGGCACAAATGTACTTGGCTGGAGCCGAGTGTAGCTAATCTGATATCCTGAAAACATTATGTAGCCTAACACACTGGGCAGACCTTATGAAGCCTTACACAAAGCCCTGGATTTGCCTGGGGGGCTTTGGGAGGTTTGGGATGGTTTTTTTAGTTGTAAGGGCATGCACCCCTTGCACTGGGAGTAATTTCAAACAGCTAGTTTGGAAATCCAATCAGTAGACTCCAAGGTAAACCAAAGAAGAAGAAAACCATTTTATTTTTCATTCATTTAAAACTCTCAGTGAAACAATGCTGAGATTTACAGAAGCACTGAGTGAGTGTGTATGCGTGTATATTCTATTTCCAGTTTTTAAATACATACCCAGCCACATACTTATTTTTTTCTTTTTTCATATAAGGCTAGAATATTATCACATTGTTTTCTAATAGTGAAGGATAACAAAGAATGTCTATTGAAAGGCAGGGCAAAATAGTTAAAGTCCAAAAAGTTTAGACACAAACAGAGTAGATGGCACCAGTAGGAAAGAAAATGTTTAGTCTACTACTGACATAACTCATCTCATTTTTCCTTATTATTGTTTTTAGCTTTCCAGAAAAAAACCCCCAAAGAGCACAAGAAACAGAGTTTTGAGCTGATTTATATTTAGGCTAAGATCCAGGTGTAGAGATACAAATCAAATCCTACCACCAGCAAAGAATAAAGCCCAGGGACTCCCAGGAACTGTAGGCTGCCATTGATCTTATTCTAGAGCTGGAGCTTTTGCTCCCATTTCCGGTTTCATGTAACTGTTACTCCCTCCTAACACTGACTCTTCGAAGAGGCTTGTTATGTGGTATCTTGAGTCTGACTTCCTACTGACTTGATCTAGTACTTTCTAAAATTTATTCTGTAAATTCTGAGGACTGTTATCTCTGGCTCCTCAGCCCTAATATGCTTTAGATTGTGACTTCCACAGATCTCAATGCAACCTCAATATTTGCATACTGACAGTAATTTTAAGGTGCAAGGAATTTCTGCAAGACTTGAGAGCTAATGTTGCTGACGGGATAAAATCAACTGTCTACATGCAATTCTTTAGAAAAGGAATATAATGAGATTCTGGGACATCTTTGAATGGGAAGTGAAAAATATTATTTCTTCAAACTACTGAATCAAAAATATTATTACATTTATTATATCAATGCCCAGAGAAAACAACAAAGTATAGCCTATTGTATGTGGTGTTGGATGTAGACTTAGCAGAAACTAATCCTTGCTCTATGGAGTTTAAATTATAGGCTGGCCAGGTAGGAGGGAAAATTAAGTATTTTTATCCCAAAAACAGAGACTGGACTAGGGCTCAAAGTAATTTGGAACCAGTTCTGCAAAGCTGAGATCCTGTGATGCTTGACTTTAAGCATGAAATCATCTCTGTGGCAACAATGAGCATGCATAGCAAATGAAATTTTAGTTGTCTTGAAATCACTGGAGGATTTGTCAGCAACAAAGGCATGATAATAACCTGTTAATATAAATGTGAACATATGTCTCAGCAAGATCTGGGCCTGAGTTATTTACCAAAGGTCATAAAGCAGGCTGTGCCACCGAGCTTGAGATTTCATGATTATATTTTGAGTTTCTGTTCTCTCTACCAAGATAGGTCAAGATTTGGGCTGCTCCTGTATTAAATGTATAACACAGAACTTAAAACAATACATGCAACCACTCATCCATGCACCCATGCAAGAAGACTTTTTAGTAAAATTCACATTGCCTAATTTGAACTTACTTTTTTGTGCTTTACATTAAAATCAAGATTTACACCATAAATTATACATTAATGAATTCTGTTGCTTCAAAGCATGAAATAATCTTTTGAAGATAAATGTTTTTACAGAAAAAAACATTTTTTCTATGTAGTTATGAGGTTATGGGGATGGAAGATTAGAAATATGTTCCTTATTTAAATGTTGTTATATTCCCATTTTTCAAAACTCTTCACAGTTGTTCATACATAGCTATTAACAAGTTAAAACCTACTTCAACAGTTGGAAATGCAAAGTTTAAAGAGAAAAGCAATAAACTATAAAAAGAATAACACATAAATACAGGAATATTTCTTGTGCTTTTCTCCTGAACATGATTGCTCCTAAGCATAGCCATGGTTTGGGACTTTCTCTTCCTCCTCCTGTTCTTGTGATGGCCCTGCTACGGAGTAGACTGCCTCATCCACTTCTTCCTCCTGCTCCCTCTTAGAAGCAGCTTCTTCATCCCTTGCTAAACAAGCTGACTTCCTCTTCCAATATTTCTTCCTGTGCATAGGGGTGACTGATACTGGCATGGGTTGGTTCTCTGGTTTAGCTGCAGTGCCTGTCTCTGGGGCTGGAGTAGCTGCAGTGCCTGTTGGTTTGTTTTCCCTCTCTTCTCCCTGAGGGTGCTGCACAATACCGAGCAGTGTTTGGTAGATGCTAACCAGGGCCCAGCACAGTGCGCTAAGTTGTGCCTCTTTGGAATAACCACAGCATTTTTTTTCAAGCATTCTGTCACTTCTTCAGGATCCTGTAGTTGTTCGGGAGTGAAGTTCCCGACCACTGGAGGTGAGAAGTTCTCTAAGTACCTGCCTGGATTCTTGCCACCCATAACCATCTAGCCTTGGGGCAGATCTCTGTGTAATTTTTTTAAATAGTTGTTTAACTCTATTAAAAAAACATATTCAGGAGATATAGTAATAGAAGCATGCTGGCTTGAAGAACCCAAGGATATTCAAAATTCTCGAAAGCTGGTGTAACTAGCCTAAAGGAGAAAGGGAAGGTGAAAGAACAGGGGAAAGCATCCTCCTCGGTCTTCCCCATAGATTGGTTCTCTGGGGAGAAAAGGTGAAGAGTGTCATTATTAATAATTTCCGATAGATGGCGCCCGAGGTACGAAGATGACAGCAATGCCAAGTACAGCTACCAAATTAGTTTTTTTACCAATAATATTATCGTACCAGAAGCCGATACAGCAAAGTGATAATCCTGACCCATCTCCCAGAAGTGATAAACAGCACTGCAGGAAATACATACTGCAAATAAGGATTTACATAATACGACCATGTGAACAAATGAAACAACATTGTGACCAGTGACTATAAAATGCTTATAACAAATTTATTGTAACACGCTCTGTCATTATCTCAACCCTTTGAGCCCCACATTGGGCGCCAAAAAGGACAAGGACTGTTGTGGTTTAACCCCAGCCGGCAACTAAACACCACACAGCCGCTCGCTCACTCCCCCCGGTGGGATGGGAGAGAGACTCTGAAGGGTAAAAGTGAGAAAACTCATGGGTTGAGATAAAGACAGTTTAACAGGTAAAGCAAAAGCCACGCACGCAAGCAAAGCAAAACAAGGAATTCACTCACTACTTCCCATCGGTGTTCAGCCATCTCCAGGCAAGCAGGGCTCCATCATGCGTAATGGTGACTTGAGAAGACAAACGCCATCACTCTGTTCTTCCCCCACCTTTATATGCTGAGCATGACATCATATGGTATGGAATATCCCTTTGGTCAGTTGGGGTCAGCTGTCCCAGCTGTGTCCCCTCCCAACTCCTTGTGCCCCCCCAGCCTCTCGCTGGTGGGGTGGGGTGAGACGCAGAAAAGGCCTTGATTCTGTATAAGCTCTGCTCAGCAGTAATGAAAACATCCCTGTGTTATCAACACTGTTTTCAGCACAAATCTGAAACATAGCCTCATACTAGCTTCTGTGAAGAAAATTAACTCTATCCCAGCCAAAACCATAGGAATACATAAAAGCAGAAGTGAACAAACACAATTAACTATGGTTATGTCTGATCTGTAGTAAAAATATTGTATTAGGAACATAGAATAAACAAAGCATAAATAAGTTTGGAAAGGTTTTTCGTGTGTGCCATCTTTAGCTGAGTTTGAACAAGTTTTTCAGATATCTATTTTGGGCTGGCCTGTGCTTTATTGCTTTATTTTATCCCAGTTGTTTTAGGTTCATATATGTGCGTGTCTGTGTTTGTGCATGTGTGTGTGCAAGTGTGTGTGTCTTTAATATTGACCAAGAGAAACATCATTACCTGAACTATACATGGATTTTCTTCTGTACCTCCTTGACAAAAAGAGAGAGTTTTTCTAAGCCACGTAGAACGCACATAACACATTATCTTTATAAGAAACACAGTGAAAATACATTTGCATAGAAACAACCGTAAGGACTAGTAAACTGCATGAGAAAAAAACCCCAACGTTGTAAACAGATTCAGGAAAATTCAAGTAAATTTGATGAGCTGCTAAAAAAGCCCAACAAAAACAATACAGGAAGTACAAACTCTCTGGATCTTTATGAGCAAGCTCATTGTGACAAGGACTTTTTCAACGTCTCAGTACAGTGTCTCGCCAAAGCAGACCATAAACAGAGATGACACTATTTATTTCAAGGAAATTCAATTCTGAAATGGAATGAATAAAGGAAAAGGATCATACTGAGACACAAAACAAAAATACACTATTAAAAAAAAATATACGTATCTGAATTTTCTTGTCACTGGAACAGGAACATATTTCAGTAAGAGCAAGATAATATTCAAATAATCTAAGAGACACTAGTATGGAAAATGTGCAAAATCTTACAAAGCCAGTGAGATTTAAAATCTGTCTCTCTCTGTATCAGAGGCATATAAATTAGTGTAATGGAGAAAATAAAAAAGCTAGTCTCAAATCAGCTAAATATATATGTGAAAAAGTAATGATCCCTAGAGCAACCGGATTAAGAACATTCTTAACTTCAAAGCCCTGGAAAATGACAGTAAAGTCTCAAAACTTATAATCATTTATTTTTATTATAGTAGCAATAGGCTCCAATGAACACTTAGAAGAGAGAGGCTCTGCATCAAACAGCTTGTAGTCTAGACCAGACATCCTGTATAGCTGTCAAAACAATGAAGGACCAATCTTGATTGGGATCTTGAAGTACTGATGTAATACAAACTCCATATATTAATAAACGAGGAGTGAAAGGGGACAGAAGGAGATAATTTTTCCAAGACTGGCCATCAAAGCAATTGGGTACAAAATTCAAATTTTCTGATGCTCAGTCCAATGCCTCATTATTTAGATCTATGCTGTTCCTCTCCATATTGTACCGTAAAACATAATCCTATGTAAAACATAACCCTAACCAGTAGCACTATAACAGAAACGTCTACAATATGTAATGATAAAATTTATCTAAAACTCAACCTCTGAGAAATTCCCCAATCACTGTTTTTTCTTATGTTATTCTTCTAGCCTGTTCCTCTCATATTTTTAGCAATCATGAAAGATTCAGTTATTCAAAATAATCTATAGTAATGGAAACCTTATATTGCAAACAAAATATATCCAATGGTATTTAATAGCTGTGCTATTAGCTCACAGGCTTTGGTTCATCTGATGGACACAATACTACTCCAAAAGAGAGTACCAGGAGAACCCTGCCTTAGCTCTTACCGGCAAAGCTCTTCCGCACACACTGGTACACCCTGGAAATGCATAGCAGTAGGAGATTCAACCAGATGTTGTATATGGAGGGCAGAAGACATCTGTGCCTGCTATGTTTTCTGTGTTGACTTTCTACAGTAGTCTGTAACACAGACTATATAACAGTATTTATAAAACAAATATATGTAACACAAGCAGTAGTAGCAAAGCAGTACAGAAGAGAATTTAATTCCCAAAGCTCCCTTCTTGCAATTGAGAGCCATCTGGCCTGATGTGTAAGTCAGGATGTCTCTGTCAACTGCTGGAGGAGACTGTGGGCTTGGGCATCAACTGAGACGCATTTGCATGTCTTTGTGTAAGTCTTTGTGTGGGAAGGCAAGGACTGTGTGTCTAAGGCTACTGGAAGGATCCCCAGTGTGTGTGTGTCTGTTTATGTGTGTGTCTGAACGAAGGCGGTCTGTACCAACAGTTGGAGTGGGGCAACACCCCTCAGGGTCCTTTATCTTCTGGTGCCAGCTGCTGGGGAGACTGGGATCCAGGGAAAGCTACTGGTCAGTCTGATGATCTGAGGCCAACTATCAGAGGGACTCACATTGTACATATGTATATACATATTTCCACTAATTGACGTCCCTCCTGATCAGCCAGAGAGAGCAACAGGATAAGGCCATTGGTGCTGTTTGTGTTCATGTGAATGCTCAGAGTTTCTGCCTGTGTCAATTTGTGTGGCCAGCCGTGTGCGTATGTACAGGTGCACTGTATTCAAGTGTGTGTGGGGAGGTTGCGTGTGCGTGCGCGCACACACGTGCCTATTGGGAATCCATGCTCAGCCTCACTGTTGGCACATGGAGCTCTGGCAGCCTCCCCTCTGTCGGGCTGCTGCATTTCCGCAACAGCTAACGCAGGCCTTTTGTTGGGTGTTTGCAGGGGTGTGAACACCATCTTTCATCCTTTGAATAGGGTGTGGTGGAAGTACAATACAGCATGTAGCCCCTGCAGCCAATAAGCTGACGTAATTTTTTAAAACTGCAACAAATAATTGAAAATCATATCACCTTTTTTTGGTCATATTCAGCATGCACAATGAGCTATGCATTTGATTGTGTTGTGAAAATATATACATGTCAGCATGAAAGACCTTAATCCAGCTATTACTGTCACTTTAACAATTTGTTGCTGCAGACTGTATTGAAATAAAATATAGAAAAAATAAATTTTTCAAACACATATTGATGGGAGTCGTTTTCCAGGAAGTTTTATATCTTCCTTTATTACTGTATTTTTCTTCACTCCAAAGCATATACCACAAAAAATTCAGAAAACATATTTCTCTTTATGTGTAACTCACACAAAAAAATCAAAACGAAAACTACATCAGTTCACATACATACATTGTCTATACCACCAGGTTTTTTTGTTCTTTGTTTTGAAGCTGTGTATATTGCCTTAAAAATAAATCCTTTTTCGCTTATGAAAATACATATGACAAAATTGGTAATTAAGGTCAGCCAACACTGGGAACTTTTCTATTGATGTCAGAGAAAGGCAAAGATGCATGCTATCTGTTATACATAAATAGGAAAGATGAATTTGCCACAACAGTTTATTTGTAAACTTAAAGTCTTGCAACTGTAACAGTTCAGAGGTTTCAAATAATATGATGCACAGGCATTAACGCAAAGTGTGTACAATAAGAAAGAGTAATTTCTGTCCAACATTATTTCTAACCAGTATTTAACCTGAATAACTAACCTTCAATGTACAACCGTTTACCAATGAAAAAAGTATGAATCATCCATTTTTGTTGCACTGATATTCCTTGTTGGAGTGGTGAAGTCCCACTTCCTATTAAACTGCCTAGTTGGACCTTTTTTAGAGGAGAGGCTGTAATACCTACACCATAAAAAACAGCAAAGAGGGTCAGAACTGGGAGTTGAAAAGAAAAGGCTACTTGTGTCCACTGGGAAAAAACATTTAAAGTGATTACAAGTGATGTCAGTCAGGAGCTTTCAGTCAGGCTTGTGAATTCAACCCTGACCACCTGATTTTAAAGTCAAATTAATTTACCAAATTTTTTTTTTTTTTTCCCTGACAGTGCTCATTCAGGCTGAAACATGAATATTCCTGAAAAGTTTATTTTAAAACTCTTCTCTGAATACTCTTTCAGTTAGGGACATTTTTAGGGGTTGCTGAAATCCAGCAGCCTGACAGAGGGGAGGCTGCCAGAGCTCCATGCGCCAACAGTGAGGCTGAGCATGGATTCCCAATAGGCACGTGTGTGCGCGCACGCACACGCACCCCCCCCGCACATGAATACAGTGCACCTGCACATACGCACATGGCTTGCTGCACAGATCGACACAGGCAGAAACTCTGAGTGTTCGCATGAACACAAACAGCACCAATGGCCTTATCCTGTTGCTCTCTCTGGCTGATCAGGAGGGACATCAGTTGGTGGGAAGTATGTATACACATATGTACAATGTGAGTCCCTCTGATAGCTGGCCTCAGATCCTCAGACTGACTAGTTTCCCCAGCTGCTGGCACACCAGCTGGTTTTGGCTGGAATAGAGTTAATTT
>NW_009223710.1:72320-72532 GCF_000690835.1 Fulmarus glacialis | reverse complement strand
TTTGCCTCAGTCTTCACTGGTAAGTGCTCGAGCCTCACCGCCCAAGTTGCAGGAGGCAAAGGCAAGGACTGGGAGAACGAAGAACCACCCACTGTAGGAGAAGATCAAGTTTGAGACCATCTAAGGAACCTGAAGGAGCACAACTCCATGGGACCTGATGAGATGCATCCGTGAGTCCTGAGGGAACTGGCGAATGAAGTTGGTAAGCCACT
>NW_009223710.1:70887-71965 GCF_000690835.1 Fulmarus glacialis | reverse complement strand
TCCTGCTGACTGGAAACCATTTTTAAGAAGGGAAAAAAGGAAGACCCAGGGAACTACAGGGCAGTCAGTCTCACCTCTGTGCCTGGCAAGATCATGGACCAGATCCTGGAAACTATGCTAAGGCACATGGAAAATAAGGAGGTGATTGGTGACAGCCAGCATGGCTTCACTAAGGGCAAATCGTGCCTGACAAATTTGGTGGCCTTTTACAACGAGGTTACAGCATTGGTGGATAAGGGAAGAGGAACTCACGTCATCTACCTGGACTTGTGGAAAGCGTTTGACACTGCATGACATCCTTTTCTCTAAATTGGAGAGACATGGATTTGACAGATGGACCACTTGGTGGATAAGGAATTGGCTGCATAGTCACACTCAAAGAGTTGCCGTCAATGGCTCAATGTCCAAGTGGAGACCAGTGATGAGTGGCGTTCCTCAGAGGTCAGTATTGGGACAGCGCTGTTTCATATCTTTGTCAGTGACATGGACAGTGGGATTGAGTGCACCCTCAGCAAGTTTGCCGACGACAAGCTGTGTGGTGCGGTCAACACACTGGAGGGAAGGGATGCCATCCAGAGGTACGTTGACAGGCTTGAGAGGTGGGCCCGTGCGAACCTCATGAAGTTCAACAAAGCCAAGTGCAAGGTCCTGCACATGGGTGGGGGCAATGCCAAGAATAACTACAGGCTGGGTGGAGAATGGATTGAGAGCAGCCCTGAGGAGAAGGACATGGGGCTGTTGGTTGATGAGAAGCTCAACATGACCCAGCAATGTGCTCTTGCAGCCCAGAAAGCCAACCGTATCCTGCATCAAAAGCAGTTGAGGGAGGTGATTCTCCCCATCTGCTCCACTCTCATGAGACCCCAGTGGGAGTCCTGCGTTCAGCTCTGGGGCCTCCAACATAAGAAGAACGTGGACCTCTTGGAGCGAGTCCAGAGGAGGGCCACGAAGATGATCAGACAGTTGGAGCACCTCTCCTATGAAGACAGGCTGAGAGGGCTGGGGTTGCTCAGCCTGGAGAAGAGAAGGCTCCGGGGAGACCTTCCAGTACGTGCAGGGGCGCTACAAGAAAGCTGGA
>NW_009223710.1:17694-70755 GCF_000690835.1 Fulmarus glacialis | reverse complement strand
CATCCCTGGAAGTGTTCAAGGCCAGGTTGGATGGGGCTTTGAGCAACCTGGTCTAGTGGAAGGTGTCCCTGCCCATGGCAAGGGGGTTGGATCTAGATGGTCTTTAAGGTCCTTTCCAACCCAAACCATTCATGATTCTATGATCCTGTTCTCCAGGGCTGCAAGACCCTGGTTTGTGCCTGAGCCAATGAAGAGAAATAGGGGTCGGGGACCTACTGCAAATGCCAGTGTTGGTATCACTGCTCCTCGCTATTAACCAGAGGGTCTGGGGCTGGCATCAGTGGAAAGTAAGTGATTTACTTTGTGCTTTCATGAATTTAGACATTGTAGTCAGCCGCCTGAATCACCCAACTTCAAAAAAAAAATAGAAATTTCATTTAGGTATTGAGACTATCTCTGTCTTTAATACAAACATGGATGAACGATCCCAGTCTTCTACTGCAACAGTCAAGGCAAGACCCAGCTTCCCCAATTAAGGAAGAAAGTTGCTACTTCAGGATACTATTTTAAAATGGCACTTTGTGGGGGTTTACCTCTAGCTGCCTCTGCCTAATACTGAATAGCCTGAGCTTTCTTCATTATGATACACTTATTTTTCCCTTTTAATTCAGTTCAGTGGATGATTTCTACACATTAAAACACAGGCATTTGTGGATATCTGAAACTGAACACAGGCTTTTAAAAAACGGTAACGAAGTTTGACCCTCTGTCCATCTCTAATTGTAATTTGATTTTTTTTTCTTACATTCTCATTTAACAGTAATCATAAATATTATCAGTTTTACATAATATATTTTTAAAGCTGATTTGGCTCCATTTATTTGTTCCAATCTCTCAAACTACTACTGTTCCATGCAGCAACAAACTATAAAAGAAAAAAAAAAAGTGCTAACCACTTTTTTTTTTTATGCTGGTCTAGCATAATCTTTATTTCTTTAGACACTTTGTGCAAACATTAAATTGATAAAAGACATAATGTAGATGGACCCACAGCTGAACTGAAGGTAATTGCATAAAAATGAAATGGAGACCTATAATTGTACACTGCTTTAGCCTCTATCGCACTGTTTTCTGGAAGCAAGGATCTCGCTTGTCACAGCAAGTTGCTTGTTACGGTGATTGCATGAAGACTTCATCTAGCTGTACAAGACAAGTATAACATTACTTAAAGGGAGCTTTTCAAACTAAGAGTCTGACACTAAAATGTACTGTATTTTCAAAGATGTAGTATGCTTTAACAAACAGAAGAGTCCTTGAATGACAGCTTTTGTTACCCTTTTGTTTGATGGTGCTGTATTGAAAAATTCAGGTTATGTCTATGCTTTTCTATTTCTGGTTTTAATTTCTCTTCGACAGCACTTCAAGAACAAAAATTGACTCGAAGCATGAATAGTAGAAGTCGGTGGGTACAATAAATGTTAGTCTGGCATTTACTGATTACTTCCGTCTGATTTTTTTCAGTCGTCTCATTTGTTGAATGCTTAAATGCATTCTGTGGGCCATTGTATTGTTGCAGAAATGGGGAACTCAACAGATATATTGCAATTTAGAAAATACCTGGTTTAGACTTTCGGGCCAATTTTGAAAATGGAAAATGATAGAAATCGTCATTCTTGCCTAGGCTTTTCAGTCTGATCTGTGTGTATTCAACTGCTCAGCCTGTGTGTAGCTCTCAGCCTGGACAAACAAGATCCATTTGCAAGATCGGCACCTGAATAACAGGTGGGGCATGTGTCTTTTGGGCTCACAAATCAATTATTATCCAATAAATCCAATGCATAAGCGGGACATTGCTTCCTCCAGAGCTCTGCTACTTCAATTAGCACAACTTTTCCTGGAGACGGTATGTTATTGAATGAAAGTGCAGGAAACGTTGTGGTACGTCATTGATTTATAAACACTGGAAAACAGTGGTTACTGTACATGTAAGTACATCCAAAATGCATGAATTTTCACATTTTGGTCTCAAGAGGCTGGCCAAGAAGTCAGAGAGGGAAAAAAAAAAGCTGTATTTACTTACTCTGGGGGGAAAACCGTCAACAAATTATCACAGATAGGCAAAGTCAGATATTCTTCACCCAGGATGCTGGTTTCCTACGACTAAGGGTACAACCTGCAGGCCAGCACCGCTGTGCTTTGCACTGCTCGTTCACAGCCGGAGGAGCCACTGCCTCTCCTGCCCTTTGAAGTCTCGCCTGCAGCTTTCCTTCGTCATAAGAGTCACAAAACCTGACAGTTATAGGTTTCTGAGACTCCTTTCTGTGCCACTGCTGTCCTATTGTCTCCTTCCCTCCACTTCTCTCTATCCCACCGGTTCCTCCCTGCCTAAGGCCAACCTGTAAACTCTCTGGGACAGGGAAAATCCACATTTCCTTCATAGTAGACTTTGTCATTATTACAAGCTCAAAATCAAGCTAAAACATCTGACAACACACATTTTTAAAACAGTGATTTAAAGTTAAAATGAAAATAGTAGCTTAGTATTCCTTCTTATCATCTCCCAGGGTATTACTCTGCTGACCTCCACCCACCTTTTCTGCTTCTATATATTTCCCCACATGAACATGATCTAAAATGGCATGAATTACGACTATGAGTAAAAA
The DNA here is from genome assembly GCF_000690835.1 of Fulmarus glacialis. Classification (NCBI taxonomy): domain Eukaryota; kingdom Metazoa; phylum Chordata; class Aves; order Procellariiformes; family Procellariidae; genus Fulmarus; species Fulmarus glacialis. The sequence continues at coordinate 68,152 of NW_009223710.1, read as the reverse complement.
CTTAAATAAATTGCTCACTCATCCTGTAAGTAAATAGAATCATAGAAATCATAGAAGAATTAAGCTTGGAAGGGACTTCTAGAAGTCACCTCATCTGGCCTCCACCTCAGATCAGGGCTAACTCTGCAGTAAGAGCAGGTTGCTGGGGTCCATACCAGCCGGGGGCTGCCCCAGTGCTTTACACCTCCCATGATGAAGAATTTGACCCATATGTAATCCCAATTATCCTTGCTGCAGCCCTGTGACAGCGGCCTCTTGTCCTTTCACCTCTTGTGCACTGCTGGAAGGAGTTGGGGTCTGGCTTCTCCATTACCCTGGTTATGAAGTGGAAAACAGCATCTAGCATCATTCTTTGCCTTCTCTTCTCCAGGCCAACCAAGCCTAGCTCCCTCAGCCTCTTCTCATACATCAGGCGCTCCAGACCTCTCACCACCCTGGTGGCCTTCACTGGAGTTGCTCCAGATACCAGTTAGACCTCAAATCCTTGCTTCCCCCCACTTCGAGCCCAATGGTTCCAATGGATTTTCACCTGCTTTGCAATCCACCCATCCCACCCATTTCCTCCTTTCGGCTGCTAGGATATTACAGGACACAACTGCAGTCTCATCAAGGTTTCACTCGCTATCAACCTTTTCCTGGCTTTTCTTTAATTTATGTCAGGGGTCAAAGGAACCTGAAAAATAAGAGATATGCAGGGTTTCTCTTCTGGCTCCTTGCAGCAGAGCGCAGACTAGCTGCTTTAGAGCACTTACTGTTCCTCTCAGAAAGTAATGTTTGCAAAACTGAGGTGTTTGTAAAGATTGATTATCTGTATATAGCTCAAGAGCAAGCATATCACAAGATTTAAGTAAGATAAAAAGTGAGGCTATGCTTGATGTGAGGTGCAGGAGTTAATCAGCTGTAGATAAGAATTGATGAGGTTTTATCATCCCAGCCATAGAGAGAATGACTGTGTTTCTTGGCCTCTTGATCACTTCAGAGAGTAAGTGAAACTATATATCAACCCATGTTTATCTGTGCCTGAGAAGTTCTTCAAGAATAAATTGAGCTCAGAACTCTTTTTAACCTTTCCCCTAGTTGGGGCTTAAAATTAAGCTCTCCCTCTCGTTTTGAGCTGCCTCTCTGGCATGCTGACAGCATGTGAAGTATCCCATCTTCTAGTTGACTTCCAGGCCAACAACACAAGTGTGGATGAAGTTATGAAATAACGAATCTGGATGTTAAACAGAGACCATCTGGCTTTCTTTGCTACAAGATTATGAGCCATGGCGAGCTGGCACATCTGCATCTAGGTACCACCTACGCACACATTGTTGGCTGTAATTTTAGGGACTGGCACATCTGCATCTAGGTACCACCTACACACACATTGTTGGCTGTAAGTTTAGGGGAACAGAGCTGCTGTTGAAAAATAACAAGATAATTGTTTTACCTTCTTTTATTACAAATTGAAGTTAGGATATCACACTCGAAATAGATGTTGACTGAGGCAATTGTTCTGTTCTCTCTCCTAACCTGATCCCACCCAGTGGAAATGAATTATTACTTAGCCTCTAAGTCCCCTGGGTTTAAGAGAAAACCTTAGAATGTAAGTTCACAAATACTTATACTATGAATAAACTGTACTTGCGTAGAGAGACTGAAATCGTTAGGTAAGTAGGGTTAGGCCTTGGAAGTAAACAACTGTAGGCTTGGAAATTCTGCATATGTTATTCTTTCAGATCTTTGTCTTAGTATCACAAACAAGTCTTTTTTTTTCCTAATCCCACCAGGTAACCAGCTTACAAATGAAAAACATACAGATGAAAAGCCTATGAAAGGTATTGTTATGAGTTCTGTCGCAGAATTCAGCATCACAGACGCTTCATCAAAGGGTACCAAAAATGAGAAGAAATTGTCAGAAGCGAGCGCATCATCCATTGCTTCCCTGGAGAAATGCAGAGAATTCACCTACATTGAAGATGACGCATCAGTACATCAGAGAGACAGTGACGGTATGTTTTATAAAACAGATCACGTCTAAGCTGATTTCTAAATAATGCCCATTGCAAGAGCACTATGTGTATCTCACTTGAAATAAATGCTTACATGCTGAACAGGAGGTTCAAGAACATAGCCAAAAGCAGCATTAAGTTGCCCTGCAGACATTTTTGTGATAGATGAGAATCTGTAGAAGATGATCTTAAATTATCAGTGATATTAAAGTCATAGAAGAGGAGCTTAGAGCTTGTTGTGCAACAGAGCATTTGTACTTTTGCAATGAGTGTTTGCACAGAGGTACTAGTGTCGGTATCAGATAAATAGAGTGTCTCATGGACCCCCTTCTCCCCAATAGCAGAGGTTGTGGCTTTTGCCATTGGTACTGCAGCAGCTGCTGTGGTTGCTGAACAGATGCTGTATTTGGTGATCTGCACATTACTTCTATGATCTTGTATGTGCAGTTCTTGTATGGACCTTTACATCCAACCCTGCCATTCTGCTGACCCGCCACCAAACCCTGCCTCTACTACCTACACTGCAAACCTCACGTGGGTCAGGATGAGGAGCTCTCTTCATACTCTGCCCTGCTTCTGCAGAAAACTGTCTCTGAGGACTGGGCCACGTGGATACATGTGGATAAGATTTTGGTTAGTTCAGCAGTCTCTGCATCTTGAAAAAACATATTTGAAAACAAAGCGCTATGAAAGGTACTTACAAACCAAACTTGCAGCAGAAGCCCAATAGTTCAGTGCATTTTTGCAAATGAACATTGCTAAAACATAACTTGCTCTGGGACTATTAATCAGAACTGTCTTACCTTTTCAGCAAAGGAGCTGATCCTTTTTATTGTGTAAAAGCACAAGTTAGAGAGCCGAATACCTGCATTATTTTTTGTAAGAGTTTCCGAAGCAATAGTACAACCAAGAATTAAGGAATACAATGGGTTGTGAACACTCATTACAGACCAAGGGGCATGACTGCTGGTAATCTAAATAATGTAACACCCCTGCTTTTAGTGGAATTATGCTGAGAACCACCTATTCCTGGTTATTCTGATGGATATGAAAAAAGTGTTTCTGTGAAGCATTTTTGAAGTTTCTTATGTGTGCCTTTTGCAATAATGGGTTAGTGTGTTGTATCCAACGGAGTTGGGATCTATCACGTATATCATATTAACAATCCCTGAGTTAAGAACTTCTAAATACAGACCAACACAATAAACCACAATGCTCTCCAGGAGCCATTACCATCTCCATTGTATCACTGATCCTGTAATAAAAGGGATGTCCCTGATATATCTATTAGAATGCATTTAATTTCAATGAAGGATCTGAAATATTTATTTCATTTAGGGGACTCATCCTCTAGTCCAGACACTCACTATATTCTGGGTTTGCTGACTATCCGATCAGGCCTCTCAACCATTACTGGCACACAGGTGTGTACCATGTGATGCAAATAACAGATTTCATACGCCTTAAAAAAGCTAAAAGTGAAGGAAATTAACAAAAAAACCCAATCTGTGCTCAATTAATAATGTTAAGGGCTGGATGGAAGCCAAGAAAACCAAAGGAAGCCAGATTTGTGGTTGTCACTGCATACTCTGCTCACTCTACTCTGACAAGTTACTGCTTATTCCACACACACGGGGCCAAATCCTGTTCACTGGTGCATGGAGAACCTCTGAAGGCAGAGCGATAGCTGAGGAAATTGGTGATTATTTTGTTCCATGCACTCAGAGGAGCAGATCCAAAGCTCATGGGTCTCACCAGGGGTGACCATCGTGGCCTCAGCGAGCTTCGGACCAGGTTCATTCAGAGCATCATTTACGTGAGCAGAGGACGAGTTGACAGCCACCAAACAAAAGCAGGAAAATTTCGAGATGGGTCAGGCTAGCAAAATTATTAGAAGTTCTTCTTTCGCGGTAATTAATCTACTAATGTGAAGAATGAGAGCTGAGGTCGTTGTTCTCACCGAGATAAATGCAGTGATGCCGTTTCACAAACAGTAGGGAAAACAGAGGAGAAAAAAGGAGATTGCATCTTCTTTTATCCAGTTTGTGGCTAATTTATTTTCAAATATATAAATGAATGCATAGGAATGGATGTTTAATTGCTAATATCTATTATTTATATACATTACCCCACTTAAAACAGGACAAAAAAGCCTCACACATGCAGATTTTTCGAAATGTGTTACATCCATTATCACAGTTCATGGTGTGTGCTCTGATGGGAATTTAAAAGCATCTTTACTGCACATCACAGACTCTGCACTGAAACATTACTTTATTATTAAAATCTTGTGCTTTTTGTGTGCTCCCTTTCCTGGATGAAGCCCTAAGGATCATATCTATTCTCTCAAGATTACATAAGCACCATTATGGTTAACACATTCAGGAAAAAACTGTTATTAGAAACCAGATCTTTGGAGAAAAAAAATAAGGAAAGATCCATAATTGATATATAATTTTGAATTTCATCTCTCATATCTATGTATAGGAAGGAAATTTCATAAACATAAGATATCTAGAAAGAATAGTCTTAATTACACCATGGACTACTGGATAAAATGATTACATTTTCTACACTGTAAATTTCATACAATTAAATGCAGCAGTGTCACCTTATAAAATGTTTCAATTTTATAATTATTTCAGTTCATTTAGTTAGAAAAAAATATAAGCATGAATTTACTAAGTATCACCAAAATCCAGTCATTCTTATTCTACAGAACTGACTTAGAAGTTAGTTGTGCTTGTCTGAACTTAAATAGATCTTGACATATTTAAATAAGTATTAAAATTGATAGCATTGGTGATGACATGCTACTTAGAAAGAAGTTCAATCACATGTTATTTATTCTTGCTACCTGCTTTAACTGCTTTTTTTTTTTTATAAAAAAGCTGGAATGATTTTTTAATTTTGTTTTTCATCAAGAAAGCTTTCTTAAAAAGAAAAAAAAAAAAAGGCGCATAATTCTGGAAACTTCCTGGCAGTGAACTTTATGTTATGTGAGATAGAAAATGCCACAACAGAACCAATGCAGTTGAATGAGTTCACAGTTAGTCATCCTAGGGCAAGAAATGTGGTTATAACCATATGCTTTCCTAAAAGAACCAATGAAAAGGCATTCATATTGTTGAAGGCATTTTTCCTTTCCAAAAACAAGGAGGGAAAAAAAAATTGAAAGGTCTGGGTCTTTGCACTCCAACTGGATTCACACAGTCAGAATCTCACACCTGCTCCGAGCCCTGCTGCACCCCGAGGCAGCCTCCCCAGATGCTGTAGTTTGAAGGGTGGGGAGTTAATTAGTTGATTCTTGAGGGGAACAAATATAACGCAAAGTTTTTGACACGGTGACCAAGTTTTCAGGAATATTCACTGGCTCCAGACACACATCCTGGCTGATTTTATTTTCCAAACTTTTGTCTCCTTTTGAAAATTAACAAGTCTGTGAATGCAAAGGCGAGAAACCCGTTTCGGGGGGAAGCGGAAGGGCCCTGGGCTGAGAACCGATCAGCACGCTGCCCTCTGCAAATGCTGTTCCCCAGGCTTGCTTTTCCTCCCTGTCTTTGGTTAGGCAATCTAGCTGTCGTTAAACATTTTTACTGAAACAGACTACTTACAGAAATCAAACTATAAGCAGATGATGAATCTGTACTCTTTTTTTTCCCCTGTGTGTGTGGATTTGGTCTTGTTCATAACATTGTCTCAGTCCTTATCCAGATGCCGTATCAAATTCATGAGCCGGGGACGCACTATCCCATGAATCCAGACTGACCACGTAGAAAAGCAGGAACTAGACCTGGAGAGTCCGAGGATCTGATCCACTCTCCACAAAAGCTTTGGGGGGTTGCACACTGACTTCCACCAAGGATTGACTCAGACCGTAACAGACTTACAGCCCAGAAAGGAATCGTTTCAATGAGGAGGACTCAGTTCTGAACTCTTTGTATGTAGGCAAAAATGCCCCTGAAAAATTTTTTGGGGTTCTTTTCTTTTTGTTGATTTTTTTTTTTCCTTCCTAGGAATAGCAGGAGCAGCCTGATGATTTTTATCTTTAATTGGAAATTCTTGTGAAAAAGAAAAACTCCAGTGTCACGTGCGTTTGTCAGGTAGCACATGTGGCATCACAAAGCAGCAGCGCTTCCAAACTCCTGCAAGGCTGCAAACCCCCCAGCAGAGCCGCCCTGCTGCGAGAGGTTCACTCCTGTGCTGAAATTTATAGCCCAGACGCTTTAAGATTATAGAATCGTAGAATCATTTAGGTTGGAAAAGACCTTTAAGATCATCGAGTCCAACCATAAAGTTGGTTCAGAGTACTTGTTCCTCTGAACTTCACTGCCACAGAATATTTTCATTCAAATTATTTTCACGCTGCTGTTTTTCCAGAACAACATAGAAAATAAATCCTTTCATTTGACTTTATGGAAGTAGTTATCATCAATGTATTTTTAGCCTACCCTGTGTGCTGTCTTGCATCTCATTTCTGTGTAGTCACACTAGCCTGAACCTGGGTAATCAAGCACGCCCTTTTTCTTATGTCTCGCTGCTTTTCCTTTTTCTTAGATGAATGCGCGACACTTATCCTGGCCTGCTTGTTCTGCCAATTTTGGGACTTTCTTATAATGCTGCCTGATACCTGTGAACATTGGCTGACAGATACCTGTTGTCCATCCAATAGATACTACCAGACCTCCAACGAAGACCACGCCAACAACGACTGCAACTGTGACTGTGACATTGATTGCAGCCTTTTTGAGTCCTGCCACGAGACTGGTGAATGCCTGGAACTTGCCATGGAGATTTCCGAAGTCTGCTATCGCTAATAGGAAAATAAGTGACAAAATTCCTCAAAACTGCCTGAAAGTGAACTGGCAGAGTACAAAGGAGCTGTTTGGTTTTTTTTTTTAAAGATAACAGTAATAACCAGAGTGTTTGCCAACCAGGACTATGTGCATCATGCTGCTCCCACCCTGGAGGTCTGTATATCTGTACCATTCTGGTTGTATGATTCCACAAACTGCTGAAACCAATAAAGGGCAAAAAAGGGGTCTTCTCCTTTGCCATAGACGCCAACAGAATTCCTAAGTGCCAAGTGTGCTCGATGCTTTACCCACTGTCAATCCAAGGCTTTTATAAACCTCTAATTGCTTTAAACACGGATTTCCCCATTCATAAACACAGGACAAATTAGGACATTATTTTAGGACTGATATATATTAGTTCATCTTCCTAATGGATTCATGCCTAAACATGTATTACACATTGTTGGTTATTATTAATAATGTATGATACAGCATCATTTTATAATTAAAAATTTATTTATTCAATCTCTTAAAACACACATATGCTCAGTTTAGGTAGAAAAGAAAATTAAATGAATTAGAAACCATGCTAGCGGTAATTACAGCAAATGTCTCTAAAAATCTCCAGTGAATTTTGTAGAGGAAGCATTTTAACAGGGTAGTGCAATTCGACAGTGTATTAATGTGCGTGCCTATGGTTATGTAATAACAGGTTATGCCTATTGTTCATTAGTTATAGGAAAGGGCTCCTTAAGTGTAATTAGCCTAAATGGGAATTGATTGCACTCTTCCAGAGGAGAATTACCCCGTGGATAGCCAGTAACTCCTTTGCCTGATTTCCATTTGTAAGATTTCTGCAAGCAGCAGAATATTGCCACCTATTCTAGTGGAAACAGGCATCTCCGCCTGTGCGCAGAAGATTACAAAATGACAGTATCTATCCTGGTTGTGCTTTCAAACTCCCTCTATCTCTTTTCTGATGGCAGGTCTGATTAATAAAAAGGAAATACATATTGCACATTACACATATGACAACAAAAGCATGTAAATTCAGCTGCCTCGGGGTGCAGAACGCACTTATTAAGCACAGAGGAAAATATAGAGTTGCTTGCTCACATTAGATATTTATAGACGAACACCAAAGACAGTGATTGCTTTGTATAGGCACTAAAACTTCTCCTAACCCCCCCCCAACCCCCCCCGAATGTCAGTGCAGAAGTGTCTGGGGAATCCCAAACAAGAATCCTGGACGAGATGCTGGGATACTCAGCATTGCTGAAATCATTGAAGCCACTTATTTAATAATCTGAGTTTCAAATCTGTAGTCCTGACACATGAATATTTAATGGGAACAAAAATTCATGTGAATTTCCTTTTTTTTTTTTTTTCCCCACTTCTGGACAATTCATGTTTTCACAAAATCAGAAAGTAAGAATCAGGTAGAACTGCTAACGATCTTTGTACAGGTGTCTTACAAAGCTTAGTGGTCTAAGGACAACAAACCTTAGAAATGCAGCCATCAGCCCAGCATACCTTGTTTCTGTGCTCCTTCCAGGGCATCGGTGGGGAGTAAAAGAGGTTTGCATATTTTTGTTGTGACGTCACATTGTGAGTTGTAGCCACCTAAAGGAATGAAGTCATTAGTCCTTAATTGCCACACCTGCGCTAGCCTGCCGGCTGGGTCTGGACCCAACCCCAAAAAGCACTAACCACCACCATCCAGGAGGCACTGGTTTTGCACACCCTGGGCTGGCTAATGCTGAGTTTTAATGCTCCATTTTGCACTCTCCCATAGATTTTTGATCTTAAATCTCCCAATACTGAGCCTCACAACTAAACTCTCAGTGCAACGTATCGGGCCACAGAGGCTTGGATCATTCCACTTTCTACCATAGGTTGTCCTCGACAAAATGGCAAGTGGGCATGTATGAATAAAGACACCGACCCAAAGCATTTAAGAGTCAGAAAAGGAGAAAACTTGTCCCACATACCATTTCTTAGAGAAGCACCAGTGGAGATGCACTTTGGCAGTCCTTGCTCTTAATGCTACCGTCCAAAAGGGAAGATTTCACGTGTAATGTCTGGAAGGAGCCCAAAAGAGGAAACCAGACGGTGGCACACCCCAAAATGCTGCCAATGAGGGACTCGGAGATGGGGAACTTGTCTTGCAAGCCACGATGTCTTGTTCCAGCTCTGAGCCTGCAAGGTAATACACATTGACCGCACTGGGATCACCCATGGCAAGTGAGGTCTCCATGCATCAGCTGTGGAGTTGAATTAAGGACTACTGGCACAATTTTTTTTTTCCCCCAAATTTTTTCCTAGGAATAATTATTCAAAAGAGCTTTTTTTCAGGTTGGCAAACTGAGGTCATGTCTAGTATAGGGCATGGGTAAGGTCAAAGACAGAATTACAGTGGTCATGGCCATAGCCATGGCTAGACAGGATGTCCCAACAATATGAATTGAATCACACGGTGGGATATATTGAGAGCTGCTGTTGTAGTGAATGGTGGTGTTTTAAATAATGCAGCAATATCTCCTTGCTTAAAGCGTACAATGGCACATTGCTTGGTTTCCTGTTTTAGGAAGTAGATTTTTAGAGGTCTTCTGTATGAGCAATCAAACCTTGAAAAATGTGTTATTTCATACAACAAAGTAGAAGCAGCAGCTTATGACGACTTTGTTTTCTGTCATAAAATTGTTAATTGCAACATTGTCTTTTCATGACACACAGGAACCCTTTAATATATTGACACCAGAGAAAGTCAGTCAGAGTTTTCCATTAACTATTCCAGAAAATGGGTTTCCTCTTTGGAGAGCCATCCTATTCCCACACTAAACTGACTTCCTAGGCCAGAAAAATACCCATTTATCAGATTTGAACATGGGTAGACATTCCAGTGAAACTGAAATATTTGGAACAATTCAAGGCTGTCTCTGTATTTTTTATTTACTGGGAAGGAAGGTCTGAGCGCTTGAGTAGGAGGTGTTTGGGTGGATGGCTGTTCTGAACACGTTGGACTCAGCTGTGCTCCCGGAGAGATGTCAGCTCCGCAGCGTGTGAAACCAGCTCTTCAGAACAACAAATAGAAGTTACCATTTTGCAAACGGGAACATCGCTCCGACACGACGCCTCTCCTCAGCACCATAAATGCGCTGACAGATTGGTTGGGGGAAGAGAGAGACAGAGATAATAACGAAGAGCTATATTGCTACCTTCTACAGGAAGGGGCCATGGGATGCTCTCTAAGGATCTCCTCTTGGAAATGACCCAGCAATCTCATCCTTGAGAGGAAAATGTCTTTTCACCTCCTTCCACTGTGTTCTCAGGACACAATACAGATTAGGACGTAAACTCTTCAGGGCAGAAATTGTCATTTGCTAAATATTGTACTGCACACAGAGGGCTGAACGTGAAAGACCTCAGGGTGCTTCTGAAAGGTTAAAGACCAGTTATCTCAAAGGAAATGAAATTCTCTGACTGAACATGAGCTCTTCCATAATGTCGTTCTGGTGCCTTACTCGCCATGCACACTATGAGTTTCTTTAGATACAGGGCTAACAAAAATTAGCCTGTGTACCCCCCCAAATACAGGGATGAAGCATATTATGTTATCTCTTTTGACTTTCCTCTGCTTCCTAGAGCATTCTGATCATTCATACTCTCTTAAGCAATCACAACCAGAATGACCAACATCTTCTAAATGTCAAGAAAATGCACAACTCTGCCTTAACTCCAGTGCTGTTTAGGGATTCAGGCTGAGTGCTACAGCTGAGCTCTAGAAGACTTTGGTTCTCAGGAAGAAAGCAAAATATGGGAACAATTAAGATGTTCGCAATTGTATTTCTCCTATTGTTATGCTTGTGCAGTATCAGAAAATGTTCAATAGTGTTGGACTAAGAATGTATATATCTATTAAATTTTTCTTTTAATTACATGAAATGGGTGGTTCCATTGCTTTAATCTTCATCTATGTCAAGCTGCATTTTAGGCCCCTTAAATGCAAGGTAAATTTCCTATTATGCAAGAAAATAAGTTTACCAAGCAGACTAGGATTTCCAGGCACTGCTCCACTATAATTCACAGTAACTGAATATTAATCATGATTAATAATCTATCATTCCTGTGGTTTAAAAAAAAAAAGGGAGGGAATTATTGAGAAACTGCACTTTCTGTTAGCATATTTCATATAATTGCACAACGGAACAATTCTATGGAATTCATTATTCTGCTGGTAATGATCTAGATTTCCTTAACATTGCACACAAACAGGAATCGTTGCCATCTGATGCATGTTCCATGGCCTGTGCAAAATGAGTTGGTGGGTGCAAGCCAATTTATAATGGATGTGTGCCCATATCACAAAAAACACCATTATAATTGGTACCCTTAGGAAAAATGCCAAGGTCTGAGTGTAAACAGAGCACTTTCTGTCCCAAGAGCTAGCTCTTCCATGGTCAGAATTGAAGCACGACAGAAAGACCAATGCTGAAGTGCATCTGCTGCCTCTGTAAAAGGCTTCACTCTCCTGAGGTAGCATCTCAGATCCCTTTTAAAATAAGGAGAAAATTCACTTTTAAGGGACACCCTTACTGTGCCTCTTCCCCCCTGTACCCATTGAAGTCATCATGGAGGTTGCTCAAGTGTAAAAGAAACAGGCAGTCGTTGTTACAGTATATAATTTGTCCTCTTTTTAGGTGTATTCATATAAAAAATATCTATTGTCACTAAATAAAAAGTGTCTGTTCATCAATTCCCATTTGAAATCTAAGAAATCTACAAATCAGAAAATGCCGAAAGTCACTGACTTATCATCTCCTAGTGCTTTCCAGTGGTGAGCCACCATTCTCCCTGTACTGAAGAGGGACAGTGGACTTCCAACAGACCAGTTCACAGGCCACTAGACTATCTTGCTTATAAAATAAAAAGCGAAAAAAGATGATGTCTCATGGACATTCTGTTGATGGCCTGCCTGAGCAGAGCAGTTTAAGTGACAAAGTAATATTGGAAAAGTCTGCTTCCTTGTTAGAGAATCTTGCAACTGAAACAGTCATTCACATGCTCATGCCACAGTATATTAAAATGACCATGGTACAAAGAGAGGAAAAAAAAAACCATCTTATACAAGCGCACAAGAGAATCACCATCAATATCATTAAAATGCAGACTCAATTTGTATTCCAGTTTTGCCATGATTTCTATGAAGTAAAAAATAATGCCAGAGAGCAGTGAAGAAAATATTATTAGATCAACTGTATAGAAAGCACGAGTGATTCCATTAGCAAGCACAGCTGAGAAAAGACAGGATTTAAATCAAATCTAAATATGATAAGATTATACAGCCAAAGTGACATGTCCATTTTAGTAAACGTACAGGGCAGGGACAGAAGAAGCAAAACAAAAGTAGAATTTTGGTTTTATGCTGTAAAACGTTCCATTTCACACAACGTTTAAAAACCTGATGGAAGCATCCTGTTAGCTCCTCAATTTTATACTGTACTTGTTCCAGGTAAATAACAAGTGTGCAGTACATTTACAGGGACATCCTTTGCTCATCTTTATTGCAGCATATTTACATCATTCATCCCCTCAGAGAGTCAATGTGCCTTATCACTTGATACAGTCATCATACACACAAACTCTTCTACTCAGGAAACAGCAAAGCTGCCCACAGAACCACAGTTTCAGCTCCTAAAAACTTTTGGGGTGTTGTAATGTGTCTTTGCTCCACATGGAGGGTGAAGCAAAATGTGCCAAAGGTTGGTGTTAAATGGGAGAGTCAATTGTTTGCAGTAAAAGGATCAGGTTTTTTAATCTGTGCTCTTTTGGAACAGGAGAGCTCACCCTGTACTTCATAAGCCTTTTCATCAAAAATATAGCTGGAAAAATCTCTCTCCAAGAAGCGTTTTTTGAATAGTACAGTGTCCAATAAAGTCTACTGTATATATAGAGAGAGAGACAGGTAAAGGATTAAGAAGCAGAAAGAGATGGGGTAGCTTTGGGTAATGTAACTGATAGCAATTGTTACTTGCTCATGATCTCCGATTGCTCCCTGGAACAGTTTTCTCCTGTCAGGGTAATCTTTGTGATTTCTGCTGCACCAGAGGCAAATGAGCCATGGTATGAAAGCAGGACAAGCATCAGCGAGCCTTTGCCCCAGCTCCTGGAGATTTCTGCTTCCTCACGCGCTGCCCACTCCTGTCCTCGTTTACATCCAGATGGTCTCTCTGAAATAAGTTTCATTTGTAAGGGATTTCAGCACAGTTCAAAATCAGGAGTGGAGAAGGACATGCATCAATATTCATCTTCTCAAAGATATAATCAAATATTAATCAATTTTAAACCCCTTGATTTTACTATGTATTTCAGTTTTTCCTATAATCTATAACCCATACACACCATAAAGTCATCACTGAGAGGGGAAGCTGGAAAAATCCAGCTACCTTTCCAAATGGAAATCAGAAGGTATATTTTTAGCTACATTAAGCCAACTGCATGCAGCTCTGCACACTTATGTAATTCCAACATAAAAATAATCCATAATATTCCAAAGGAACAAATCCAATTCTTAGTCATATGAATTTTCGTGTAAGTCCATCAAAACCTATTCCAAAAATGTCTCTGTCTCTCTGAGTGCTAGAGTTGGAACAAAAGAGCGAGTCCTTTAAAATGCCTTTGGAGCTTCCAGGGATGTTAAATCTAATTGCTCTTAGCATAGCACCGATCCACAAAGGTTTAAGTCATGGAAAATGTATTTTACCTTTATACAAGATACACTACGCAAAGTTTATCATGGCACAGTAAAGTCAGATCTAACTTCCTGCAAATTTCAGACAGAAAGAAATTAACCTTTGATGCTTTACTTTGACTAACCAGGACAGAAAATTGTGTCCTCCCATTACAGACACGCAATATAGTATTAAGTTATACGACACAGTATACGGTATGATATGATAAAATACCAATTTGTGCACTTGCGTGTATATGTGTACGTAGAAATCCTTATTTATACTCATAGATATTTATAGCAATGCCTCTATGTTCCAAGAAGCAAGAAAGGATGGAGAGTGGGCAAAGATTAATTGCGATAAAAACCTTCTTAAGACAAAGCCATAACCAACGTTATTTGTTAATACCTTTAGAAGCTGTATAATTATCACAGCTAAGGTTGAGCAGAAATTTTTCAGTAAAACGGTTGTTCATGACAGAGTGATCATTTGCTAAAGCAGACCTTGCAGCATCACGGGCAAGGTAGCGTCGGGAACTGCTTGTTTCCCTGGAGGGCTCCACGGGGCTTTGGCAGCCCACAGGAAGAAGAACGACCCAGGCGCTTTCCTGGGAGCCTGGGAAGTCCTTGAGATTCAGGTCAACCATCTGTTCCATTTCATTAAAATATAAAATAAGAATTAGACAGAAACCTTCCTTTTTTTTCCAGAATGAGTTTTCTTTGATGATCCTTCTACATGAGTTCTTTCATTTTCTAACATCTACCTGAACTGGTATTTGTCCTCAAACTTCAGAATCTCTGGTGGAATAAAACCCCCTATCTTTGTCTGTAACGGCTCTGTCACGATCAGTGTTTTATAGGCATGGGAGGAGACTATGTCTGACCCAGAGAGCCCCTAATTTTAAAGACGAAAGAGAGAGAAGTATAAGACTATACAGTCTGCAAACAGGAAAGCAGAACAAAGGGACCAAGGGTGGATTTTTTCCTCCAAGAACTTTATTTCTCAGCTAGAAATCTGATCTGCAGCAAGGGGGGCCAAGGGACAAGCTGTGTTTATAACACAGCCAAGGACGCTGTTCCCTCGGTTCAGTCCCCCGGCGCACTCAACACTCCTAAGCTGCCTCTACTCTATAAAGACCCGAGAAACTTAAGCAGCCTTACAGAAAAAAAAAAAAAAAAGAAGAATTTGCAATGGCACGTCTTCTTAACCAGCATCATGGAAAAGTCACGCTGCTCTGCATATAGCCTTCAGGATTGTGTCTGTAACACTTGAAATCCTGCCCAAGTCTGGCTTCGCTCGCACTAACAGGTACTCTGTGTGCTTCTGCATCTTTTCCCACAAGCAAATGTTGCAACTTTCCTATTGCGACAGCTGTAATAGGCATTCACTTTACTCTGTTTTTCCTTAACACTCCTGATTCCTTTTATATCTAGTTGGGAATACACTCAAGTGCTAATGGCACTTGTTCAGCCATCCAGAGAAGGCGCAGTGTCGCCTTTCTAGCTATTTGTATTTCTTCATTTTGGAAATCTGAACTTTGCCGAGATCCAAATGCCTGATATTTAACTTAGGTTCATCCCTCTTAAGGTCAGAAGGCACCATTAAAATTATCTGGCAACACAAGATCGGCATCTACTTGGAGAAAGGAGGTTTTAAATCAGTCATTCCTTCCTCTTCTGTTTGGGCAGTAAGAGGATTCCAGGTGCCAGGTAATTAAGTCACCACTGACAGATGAGACAGGTGATAGACCTGCATCCATATGCTACCACTTCTCCTTCGGCAACCTCAAGGGATGCGGCTCCCGCTGCACGATAGTGATCTACAGCTGCTGGTGTTTGCTAGTCGGTCAGCACAGGCTCCTTCTGCCACCGCCTGATGGAAAAGTCCTAAGGGGCTGAGCAGAAATGTAGCTTTTAAGGCTCCAAAGACACCATTTCATGGAAAAGGACCTGCTCTGGGGTTTCAGACCATAAGCGCTTTCTGCTGTCAGCACTATGGGGTGGTTCAAAGCGCAGGGAACAGCATCTGTGCAGTCCTGCACGACGGCAAATAGCCTGAACTGCCTCGCAAGCCACTTCCAAATCTTTGAATCCATGTGTGAAAAATGGCTTGAACGGTCTAAGAAGAAATGGCATTAATAAGCCCTGTGAAACCCATTGGTAAGGCAAAGCGAGGAGAGCTGCAGGGGAGCTGAGGGAATGTGGCAACAGCCAAAAAATTCAGAAACTCCTTCAGCAAACAGGGAGAGAGACATACCACCACCCAGGCAGGTCTGACATAAGGGTTTTGAACAGGAGCCTTCAAAGTTTTATTACTAGGCTCTTTTTTGTAAGGCAGGGCACAGCAAATACTCCATTTAAGGTTTCTGTGGAGTAGAACCAGAAATATCCAGCCTTGCAAATATCCTCACCAGCCAAGCACGGAGCCGAGACATGCAAAATGAGCGCCCGTCAGCTCGGTGCCAGCATAACAGAAGGCAGAAGTGCTTCAAGGAACTTGTGACAGGTTCTCTGGATGCACCAATTCGAGACGGGCCAATCCCTGCTCAAAATGTGCAAACTCTCACACTCCTTGGCATGACCGCGCAGCCAAAATGCACATTTTTTAAAGGATTCAGAGAAAACACGACCAAAGGGACAGGAACGCAGAAGAATTTGGCAATGGGAAGCAGATGCTTCCTAGGGAGGAGACAGGGCTGAGTTCGAAAAAGGTTTGAAGGAAAACTTTATATATAGCAATGAAGTTGCTGAAGTCTATTTTATTGCAGAATATCTAACTTACAGGGAGGACTGTACTCTAAACAGTCACACCTAGGAAAGCAACTCTGCAGAGATGCACTCGGAGGAGTGAGGCAACTTAAGGGGTATAAATATCAGCGCTCTGACACCTACAGCAGCCGCTGCAGCCATCCCTCGCAACCCAGGTGACCCTGGTTTTGTCATCCGCTGCTCTCTAACAACCCCTCTGAAACCCCGGAGGTGACGTACCAGGGATGCCTACAGCGAGAGGGTGAGCTGGTGTGCAGGGCTGGAGTGCGAAAGAGAAAAAGAGGGGATCAAAATGCACATAAGGCACAAAACAAAAGTACAGAGACTCAAGATGAACTCCGAAGCTGCTGGCAAGAAAGAGAAACATGACCATTAGTTTCGAGGAGGGAGGTGGTACAGTCCAGGCTTGTTTTAGTTGAACTTTTTGGCTAAGAACTGTAATGGTGCTAAGCACTGAAACAGAAAGAAAATGAAGGACAGGCTGGCGTGTGAGGGATGGAGTTACCTACCTAAAACAGAGAGAAACGGCAGGTTTGAGGGGAAAGGACCCAGGACAGGGTAGAAAGTCCTACAAGAGAAGGAAAAGAAAGAACATCGCTATTCTCCTTTATTGCACTAAAAGTGGGCTTGCCCCCATCCAAACGGATCTTACTTTACTGTCTTCTTACAAGCAAGTATGAAATATATTATTCCAAATGGGCCTCAGTTACATCCTGAGCTGAGCCTTTGCATCCTTCAGTTAAAAAAAACAAGACACTTGCGGTTCTCTGGGCTTCAGTCATACTGGTGTTAATTTTATTTTTCAGGCTGAACAAGATCACTCCTCATTCACATCTTAGGGCCTCCTCATAAAATTAGCCTGGGAAAGCAAGACAATTGGACTAAAAATTTTTGGACTTGCCTTGGCTTTGGAACACTCCTAAAACCCTCATGTTTCCTTGGAAATACTCCCCCTTTGACCAAACTAAACCTGCTCTATTTCCACTAAGTGTCACAAGATTGTACCTCCCTCCAGTGGGACCAGAGAATTTCCTTCCTATAAAGCCAGGTTTAAAGGCCAGCTGCACTCCCGAGGCTTCAGCAACAGCCTGCAGTCTCCAGCACACCGCATGCCAGAAACCAGCATCTATACGGGCTCACAAAGGCTGTAAAACATCTTGTGCAGAGCAGGGGGGGGAAAGAAAAAAAGAAAAATGCCAGGGACCTTTGCCAAACACTTTCTGCTTATTTGCACCTACGCCAAATGCTTTGCAGGCTTTTGCAGGGGGCATCAGCAAGTTCCTCCGCAGCAGCCCCGGGAAGCAGGGACGTCCCTTCTGCCCTCGGAGAAGGGCTGGGGCAGAGCTCGCGCTCCCGAGGAACTGCAGCAGTTTTGAGATGTCTGCATAGAGATTGGGCTGTCTGATGCCCTTGAGGAGAAAGCTTTCATCTGAAGCATAATTTACTTCCAGTCCTGCCATTTGCAGCCCTGCTGACACACACGAGACTCCTGCCTCAGTTTCCCCATCCATAAAAAATGTTAGTATCTCCCAAGCTGTCTTGGGCACTGAAGGGACACCCATTTCTAAATCACATAGTTTGGAAATGGAGAAGCAGAGAAATGGAAAGATACAGGACAAGAGCAAAGCTTCTTTTGAAGGGGATTTGAGCTGCTGCAGCGGTTTGGCATTGCTGCCCACACCGTCCTGTAGGAACCTACGAGACAAGCTCTTCCCCAGACCTAGCACGAATCTTTGGCTTCAGGAGAAGCAGCTTTTCCCTATCTGGGATGTAGGAGGAGGGTCTTACAGGTAAGAACAACTTCCTTCTTGCCGAGGAGGAACAAAGCTTGGAGAGAAAGTGGACCAAGGGGAGAGCTGACTTAAGCCGTGCCCTTTGCTGCTTTGAAAGGAGCTGAGAGGAGCTGCACTCACCTCTTGCAGAGGGAGAAGAGACAGCTTTAAGCGTGGCAATTTTTAGGCAGTAGATAAAAGCCAGTGTCCTGGTTGGGGCGGGTGATCGGGAGCATCCTGCACGGCACGTGGAGCGGGAGAGACAGCAAGGCACCGGCCAAGCACTGGTTAGAGGAAGAGCAATGAAGCTAAGCACTTTGCAGATGAATAGATTTTACCCCAACTAACTTTCTCCCTCTGTATTTTGTTTCCTTTGCCAGTGGTCGTTCCCCACCGGCTGGTCCTGGCAACCCAAGGTGAAGCACCGGGTGCTTTTGCCCCAGCAGCCTTTCCCCTGGCAGCCCCTGGTGCTGCTGGAAGCTGCAGTGAAGGCTTTCATCATGAAAGAGTCATTTCTTCTACTGGGGGAGTATTCAAAAGCCACAAGGGGCCGCAAAGACATTCAAGAAGGAATAAGCCTGTTCGAGGAGCTTACAACATAGGAAGGCAACAACAACACAAGAGAAACAACAGAAGAAGGCACAGACAGAGGGATACAGCATGATCTGGGGCTCGGGCAGCCAGTCAGTGATTCCTTACTTCAGTGTGGCTTTATTATTTCTCTATATAATCATTTGCTTAACCAGCCTCAAGTCTCCAACTGTTAGCTCCCCTTCCAACACAACAGAAATACTCAGCTTTGAAGGGGAAACACAAAGCACAAAGGTACCTTCGTATCTCTCAGCCTCCCCTCAGAAAGCACAGGCAAAGGCAGCTCCCAAACCGCTGCCCTCTCAGGTCAGCTTAAATCTGTCCTTTCCAAAGCGCAGCTGATTTTAACTTAAACACAGCTGTGCCTTATCCTTGGCTCCTGCAAGCTGGCATCCACATGCTGCAGTGAGGGTCCCTGCTGCCGGCTGCCAGGGGAGGACCCGGTCCTCCGCGTCCGCAGGTGTTGCAGAGGACGCACGAGCATCCTGACGGCACTGGAGGGATGCTCCCGGCCACCCTGTGACCGAGGGGACATCCCTCCCCACGGGCCTGCCCTCGTCCCTCACATCACCTCCCTCTCGCCCTGCAGCCACCGGCGCAGAATCTGCCCCGGTAATGAGATCCGGCACCGTCACTTCTGACACGGGGCTGACTTTTGTCAAAACCTATCACGAGGACGCTGTTTCCCCACTGTTTTGAACCTTCTTACGTACAACATTGAAGCCTCAGATTTGTCAAAACATGCAAAGGTGCTGCCAGAGGCTGAGCAGCTCATTTTAGTCCCTTTACAAAGCCATTTTAAGGAAAGAAGCAACATGTCAGGGCGATGCCAACAACTGACTGTACCAACAAGGAGAGATTTGACGTACTTTTCTATGCTGCAGTGACTGTTATAATAAAAGACAGCAGTGCATTAGTGAAAGATTTATGCTAGTATTTCGACAATGGAAAACATGAGCTTTGCTGTGCTCTCATTCACACCGAGACAGGCAGCGAGGGCATGTCATGTAACACTATTTCCAGGAATGATGTTACAATTGAAGAAATGCTGATTTGCTGGTACAGTAAGACAATTCCTGGAAGCAGGAGAGACCCTCATATTATTATCATTGCAGAGAGACAATTTGATTGTACAGCCTCTTATCCCGGGCTGTTTAGGAGGGATGGCTCTCCTGCTCCCGAAGGGTAGGAAGAAAAGGTGAGCCAGAAAGCCTGGGAGAGCTACCGCTCCCCCGTGGCCCCCTCTGCGCGGCAGCAGCCTCCCTGGCACCGTCGTCAGAGCCCTCCATGCCAGCAAGCGTAAAGTGCCAGCTAATTGAATTTGCTAATGATGCATTCTCTCGAAACCCTTCACGCTGCACCCACCATTTTGTGCTTGCAATTAAATTACAAGGGGAAAAGAAAAAAAAAAAAAGCCATGTGGTGTCATTTGACATTTAGATGTCAAAGTAACTGATTGACAGGGAAAAAATCAACAGCGAAAGGCCCGCTCCTGCCAAAGCCAGCGGGGACGTTGCCAGCGGCGCTGGGAAGAGCAGGATCGGGGCCCTCGCGGGCCAACGGGATGAGGCAAAGTGGTGGGAGAGCGGATAAGCAAGCCCCGTGCCAGGTTATCCTGGCCCTGAGAGGTGCGGGAGGAGGGAATCAGCCACCTCCGGGAGCACCCTTCTCCATCCCCCATCCTCCAGCACGGGGGTTTGGGACCCACGGAGGGAGGGAGGAGATCCCAACACCTTCACGGGAGGGTTGTTCTGTGCAGAGCCTAGGAAGATGGGGTTCTCCCACCTTGTCAGAGGTTTTGACATCTCGGTGTTTTATCTGCCCCTGTTCAGGGTAAAGAAAGGAGGGATATTAAAAAAAAAAAAGAAATCATTTCTGAGCTGACCATTGGGAAAAAAGCAGAGTTAAAGCAAATCACTCATTTTGATAATTTTTGAAATATTTTCTTCAATTTTTTACCTTACAGAATTTTTATTGGTTTTAGTCTAAAGAATAAAGGCTATTTCAAAGCAAAAAGGAAAATTTTTAAATGTCAAAACCTGGACAGTTTTCATAATTTAAAAAAGCTTTTTTACCCAAAACCTTTTCAAACTGAAGAGATTCACTCCAATAAGCCCCATCCTGCAAAAAGCCTCAGCAACAGTAAATATGACATTTTTCCAATGGGATTAGAGGTTCGTGCCCAGATTCCTGGTGAGCCCACGCAGGGAGACCTGCCTCGGATCGGTGACATGGGAAGGGGACTGCGGAGCCGGGGTCCCAGACCGGCTGTGCACACTCACACCCGCAGCCTCCATCAGCACCTGCCGTGGTCCAGGAGTGCAAAGCACAGCTACAGTCACGGGCCTCTGGTTTGAGAAAGGGAAAAGAGAGAAGGAAAAAAGAAAAAAAAAAAAAAGAAGGGAATTGCAGTTGCTTCTTTTCCCTTTCCCAGACCTCACGTGGAGGTTGGGTAAATAAGTGAGGTTTTGGGTCACCCACTGCAGACAGCCCCAGATCCACCCGCACGGTGCTCAGCTGCTGGAGGGGTTCAAAGGCACAAATTCCTATAAGAGAAGAAGAATATTAATAACTCAAAATTAAAAGCTTTCTCTCCCTCAAGCCCACTTATACAGTGTCTATAGCGAACAAGGTACATCAGGGAGCTTCCTTGCCTGCCTCCGACCCTGCCTGCAGCAGCAGTCTCCCACAGAGCCCGTGGACCACCAGTGCCGCGGGTTTCGGTGGGCTTCGGCAGAGAAAAAAGAGACAGTGGGCATGGGACTTGTGTGTGTTTTAATGGAATGGACGAGGTATGTACGTGGCGTTAAAAATAAAGCTTTGGGGCTTTTTTCCTTCTCTCAGATGCAGGTGGGGCTATAAAACCCTGTTAGCATGAGTCAGAGAGCCAGACTTGGCGAAGCTTGGCTTGCCACTTTAAAAACAGAGCACTAATTAAATCAAGTAACAACAAGGAAAAAAAAATACCTCTTTTTTTCCAATAACCAATCCAGCCTGAAATGAATTAAAAATATTTTACCTGGACTCTATTCATATACAGAATAAAGCAAAAAAACATGCCTGAAAAAGAAAAAAAATTGCTTGGCAAAAACCTAATGCAAATTGCTCTAGCATGAAAGTACAGACTCTTTTTTAAGCAGTTTAGATAGATTTAATCACGAAGCTGAAAACCTCCTTCTCTGAGGAGAGGCCAAGTGAATAGCCCTCGCTTGGGTGTTCTTTGTAGGGAAGAGAGGATGGGACCGTCAGTCATTCTGAATATCCCGTTACAAACTGCTGCTAACAGGCAAAAGTGTATCCTTTATCTTCCAATGTATATTTTTCATCCTACTGCAACTGTAAGAGAGGCTGTGGGTGGGTTCATTAAGGTGATCTTATGACAGAAGTTTAGGCTTTGGGTTGGTCCTGTGTCCCCTGCGCAGAGATCTGCCATCGCTCGTAAGCCCTCGCTGGGGGATGCTGCACGGCCCTGCCGGGCACCGCGGGTGCCTCTGCCCCAGCATCATCCCTGACACGGAGATGCTGAACGGGTCCTCACGGCAAATCTTACGGGCACAACCGACCTGAAAGGTTTTAATAGCCGTTACGGCAATTTCATCCCCCTCTGTTCCTGCTTCATGCAAACATTTCAGGAAAATGAGATCCATTTTGAACTCGCATCAATGCAGAAAAACATTCATTCTTCCAGTACTCCACAGTTCCCTGGCACTATCCTTATAGATTTTCTTCCAGGTTTTTTTTGTTTTTAATCGTATGTTGTTTATAAAAAAAAAAATTTTCAGAAATGTTAGTATCAGTGAGACACAGAATATTCATGTAAAAAACTCTCAGTAAAAATACTGGAATGTGACAGGAAATAATCTATTTTTAAAAAGCAGCTAATTCCTCCTGACCACACCACGCTTGCAGAATTAGTTAGCAACAGTCAGGCTTCACACAGGAGTCACGGGACAAAGTTGTACGGCTTGCGTTGTGCAGGACATCCGATTGGCTCGTCACGGGATTCACTTGCCTAGAAAATTACTCGGGGCAAAACGATGCACAAATCCAGCTCACTGTACATGACAGTCATGCCATTAACTCCAATAGAAATCTGTTCGCTTGAATAAAACAAGAAAGACTTGCCGGGGAATTTCTATCACCACAGCGAGCAGTAATAGATACAAAGCGTACAGCCTGCAGTAATTCATTCTGGAGATTTATTTTTATTGGGAGCTATTTACAGAAGTATCTGCAGCTGCACATTTGCGGATGCTCAGGCCAGCCCGGACCACGGAGCGTTTCCCCAGGCGTGATCCCGAGCGCAGCAGAGGCACGCTGGCTCCTCTCCCCGTCTTTATCTGCTGCAGCCGGTGCTCTGCGTGCTATGTGCAGGCTTATACCTGCACCCAAATCTGCTATTAACTTCAGGGACAAATTTGGCTGCCAAATAAAAGCGATGTCTGGTCGGGTCGGCTGGGTGGGTGGAGTACAACCGTGTGCCGCGGCAGGGTCTGCATTACCCTTGAAGCCTACGCATAAATCCCATTAACGGTCATTAAAATTCCCGGCTGGCGTTGGAAGGAAAATAGACATTGATTGGTATGCAGGGGAGTTCGGGGGGAGGGAGGAGGCACCGGGGAATGGTGCAGCTCCTGCTCAGGCTCCCGATCTGCTGGGGGGGTGTTTCTATGGGTCAAACCTGGTTTGGGTACAGCTCACCGAAGCACGGGACCCAAAACCGCAGCAGCTCCGGTGGGCAGGATGCCGAGCCCTGTCACAACTTGTCCTCACGCTGTCTCAAGCACCTCGTGTGAACATGGCTCCACAATATTTCTGCAAGGAACAGAAAACTCAAGGACTATGCCCGAAATTACAGGGGAAAAGCAGTGCCGCCTGAGACTTTCCAAGCCCTATGCCTTGCATCTTTGGTTTTTTTCAGAGCGCACGTTTAAATTACGTTTAATAAGATAGGCATGTCAAATTTTGTTTACAGAAGTTTACTGTTCAAGTCAGTAGGGAAAATAAAAATCTATCGACTGTGGCTTTTAAACAATAAGAACGTATATTTTTTTTATTAGCACTTTATTTCAGTGCAGACAGAAACATCACTGACTATCACTGTTGTTTACTGTTAAAGGCACAGCTCCTACCGCCTTTCCACACATAGAATATTCCCATGGCAATCAATGGAAGTTTAGCATAAAGAGCAAAATACACTCCATCATGTTGTCTCTCTATATAGTAAATGCTAATTTCTTGCCAACTATAAACTTGAAAATTCCTTGCAGTACATTGCAACACAAACCTATTCTCAGTGTGTAATTTAGATTTTCAAGATGTGTACATTCCCAGCGGAGAGTCATTTTTGTGTGTGTGTGAGTATATGTATAGAAGAAATGAAATGTTAATGACTTCTCCATCTACGTTTCTATACTTGTTAGCTTTTCCTACTAGTTTTCTTCTACCCTTCAGAGTGCTAATTGTGCCTGTAAAAGTCCAGGAAATTTGTGTCATAAATAGTTTCTGCTTATTATAGCCAATGAAACACATATTGAGACAAATATATGGGACTGAATCACAAGCTATTTCACTGAAGTCAATGGGGTTACTCTGCATTTTGATTTCGATTTGGCAAAGCATGTGGTCTAAAGTTGGTCTTGGAGACGGGAACAAAATTAAGCACATGCATACGTACTTGTCTGGGGCTTTTTTTTTTTTAAATTGATTCCATACAGGGAACAGAATTTAGCTAAATATATTTAATACAATTTCCTTCTGATTTTCATCACTATAGATAATAGCTTGTATTAGGAAAAATATACCATAAATATCACACATTTGCCAGAGAATGGGCAAATAGGAGATACTGATGCTGCACTTGAATCAGTAGTAGTGCTGATTTTGACGGCCAGGTTATTGCCATCTGGCCATTAATTTCACTCATAGGTTGGAAAAGAATATGCTTTTCTGTGTTAACTAATTAATTTTGTATTCAGGAGCAAAAAAAAATCCTTTGGTTTTTCAGGTGTTCAGAAGTACTACCATTTCTTTGCCATTGCCTGTTCCCCAGTATTTTGGGTGTGTCACCCTCTTTGGTGGGTATATTCGACCCTTAAATCTCAGTTGCTCTTTTTTTTTTTTCATGTGCCACAGGATTGTGAGCATATGTGTCTTTAAACAAGGGCACCTGCATAAAAACCGTCTATCCTCATTAGATCCATTTTCTCAATTAAATTCAAGTTTCTATGTCCAAAAGGCATAAATCTGGGTATCGATTTAGTCATAAAATAATGACACTCCCAGCAGTCTTCTAAACCCATTTTACTTGGATGAGCGTATAAGCTTTTAAAATATCAAGTTATTCCAGTATTTAATACACATAACTGCTTCCAGAGGTCTGAAGGCAATAAGGCATATCTTCCCCACTCCATTTGAAGCGCTACAGTCAGAGCTAGCCAGTCCCTCGCCACTGGTTTTAGGGCTTTTGACAATTTTATTCAGTGTGAGTTTGATACTTTCTCAACAGGGGCTATATCCCCCCGAAGCCAAAATCAATAACCTATCAAATCAAAGCTCTATAAAATACCAATGGGCTCTTGGTGTTTTGCTCCCATAAATACAATTCAGCTTAACTCTACACTTCCAGAACAGGCTGACTCTACGTTTACTGGCTTGTTCCACCAAGTTAACTGTACCGTCAACGTGTACTTCCAAAACTCTCTTTTTAGGCAACAAATAATGATCTATTCCTTGTAAAGTAAAGAACCAAAACTAATTCCACTTACCTGTATTCAGGGGACAACTCAGAATCTTTTTTTTTTCCAAACAGGACAGTATTTTGCTGCGCCGGTGCATCCTTCACCTTGTTCAAAGGACATGCCCAGCTGAGCAAGTATAACCTCTGCGTGGAGATAGCAGGAGTCTGGGTAAAGTATTTGAGTTTCTTGTGGTCCTATTTTAGGTTAAACTGGATTTCATAGTGCATAGGTCAATGTTGGTAAACAAGCTTTAAGGTACATTGGCCTCTTACTCAGCCCTGTCTACGCTCAGTTTGAAAATATAGAAAGAATAGTAAATTGAAACAAATTTTTAAAATGCCAGTGTGGTTTATTTGAATCTTTTCCATTCCTCACACACATGCTGAAGTTGCTGCTTGATAAAACAAAATGTCACAGCGATGAGCATTTTATGAGCTAAGAAACATTCTCTTCTACCGCAAAGTTAAGTGTAACAGTGCAAGGAGTAACTTACCTTGCTAAATCAAAACAAATTCAGCGTACAATGTTTTTCCCCAGCTGGCAGAGTTTAACAAACAAACTTGCCCTGCATAATATGACAAACATTCTTCTGACAACTAGGAGAAACATTTCAGATTCAGTGGGTTTGCGAGGTGTTTGATCTGCTGATGCAAGCTGCGATTCCTTTCCTTTCCTTGCTTGCCTTTAGCATCAGAAAGCTCGGTTTACTACCACGTTATTCCAGGATTTACACTGCTACACAACGGGAGCAGAGGACCCTTACTGCTGGTTGTTTTCAAATTATTTCGAAAGAATCGAACTGTCAGGTTTCACTGAAATTGCACACACAGAAAACAGAAGTAACGTGGTGATAAATTATCCTGCAAATACAAGTATTTTGACTATTAATTAACACGAAATACAATTACTCCTAGCAGTTTCTTATGTACCATCTTGTGTCCTGTTCAGCAGCAAGACTAGTTGCTAAATATAGTCTTGAGGTCAACATGTAAAAAATTTAAAGTGTGGCCAGATTTCAAATGCAGTTGTATATCATAAATCAGAATTAACGTCAAAAACTTGCATTGAAATGAGTGTCTTTTGGTTCTGCCACCCTTCTCCAATTCTTAAAAAGATTTAATTCTTCTCCGATAAATATAGCGAGGTAGTTGCTAATTTTTTTCTCTGGATGGCATTTATGTAGTTCCCCTACAGCAAACATCACAGAAACTTATTTATGTATTGGTCTCTCCGGTGTCCTCCAAAAAAACAGTTCTTTAATACTACATTATTCCAGATGGGTCCTTATATTCTTGACTCTGTTCTACACAATTAGTAAGCGCATTTTCTTTCACGTGAATTAAAAAAAAAAGTAAGAGTTGTTGTTCAGACCCAGTAACATCATCTGGAGTAATCTCTTTCCACTATTAATTTCATCTCTGTAGCTAGCAAGGACGATGTCCGCATTTGGAGGGCTGAACAGCTGCCGAGCAGGACCGCAACCTTTGTTTCGTGACATCTCTTGTTTTGACCCCCGCTTTCTGGTCACCGGAGAGATGATTGACTAAGTGCGCAGGGAAGTCCATTTTTAGTACGGTGGACTGGAGCACGGCATGACAAACTGTGATGTCTGAGTTTTGCGTTACACCATCTGGCCTGCCATTTCCAGAGCCTCACATCAGAGTCCTGATGATGTATGTTTAAGCTTGGCACTATCATTTGTCTTGTATCTTGTGTTTAAACAGATGCAAGCTGAATGTAACAGAAAAGGAGACCTTGATGCAGGAGTTGCTGCAGAAAGCGATGCTCTTGAGCTGTCTACAGACTCCAGGATTAAGTGTAAAATCTGACAGGGAGGATATGTATTAAAAAATATGTGTTGACAGAATGATTTAACTAATATTTTAAAGGCAAAACATCAACTGAATTTCCATATCATTTATAATGTTAGTGAACAAAGTACTACAAAGCAGACTATCCCCTTCTGTCACCATCATCTTATTCGTAACTTTATTTTACAGATCAAGACTGTTTCAATAAAATGAAGCTCTGGGGCCTGATTCTCAGCTGCTGTAAATCAACCTGGCTACACTGATAGCACCAGGGCAGCCACATTAACGAAGCAACACCGATTTACATCAGCTGAGGATCCGGTTCCTAATTCTGATACAAGTTCTTGTACGCAGAGATAACTTGCTGCATCGCCAGGAATACAAGACCTCGATGATTAAAATGAGCCCTTGAAATGCCATGGGTAGGAATGCCTGACTGCATGCTCTGAACCAGATGTGTTCATCAGCCCAGGAAGAGGAGAGGAAAGGAGAGGGGTCTGCCCTGTGCCACGAGGCCATGCGGTGGTGCTGGGTGTAGGGTCCCCGCTGTCCCAGTCGTGCTCAGCTCTTTTTTGCTTCACCTCACATTAAAACTCATGTCTCTTCCTGGATCTAGCTCACTTAAATCAGCAAATCCAATGGAGGAATGTTTCACATAAGCTTTGAATTCAGCCCCTGAAGCCTAGATTAAGTTCACCCAACTGCAGAAATTCAACTAATTGCAATGCTTAAATTAGCAGTCCAGGTCTGCACTCCTAATCCACAGAAAGAGGTGGGCACAACCAGAAGGGGATGCAGCCCTTTTAAGATATGAAACATAGCTTAAACGAGGGGTGCAAACCTCATTTCACTGACAGCAAAGGGAGTGTTGAGCACCACATCGTATCTTGGACACCTGGGTCATAAAATCATAGAATCATAGAGTCATTAAGGTTGGAAAAGACCTCTAAGATCATCAAGTCCAACCGTCAACCCAACACCGCCATGCCCACTAAACCATGTCCCTAAGCGCCTCATCTATATGTCTTTTAAATACTTCCAGGGATGGCGACTCCACCACTTCCCTGGGCAGCCTGTTCCAAGGCCTGACCACTCTTTCAGTAAAGAAGTTTTTCCTAACGTCCAATCTAAACCTCCCCTGGCACAACTTGAGGCCATTTCCTCTCGTCAGTCCTGACATCCAAAAAAGAAAATATCCCAGAGCAAACAAGCTAATTCATGCAAGGCAAATGGGAACTTCTGGGGAAGACACTGGAGGTTGGAAGGGGAAGAAAACACGCTGAACTGAATAAAATAAGTAGGTAATTGAGATGTGAATAGTTTGGGAAGACTGAACTGTACAAAGCCTAGATATATCACCCTCTTAGTCCCTCAACATTGCTGTAAGAGACAACAGCACTTCCATGATGTCCATGGGACATCCCGGTGCTGAAACTGGACTAGGAGCAGCCACGGTGCCAGGGGGACGAGGCAGCAGCCCCTGAGACACACACCCCACAGCAGCTCCTGAGCAGACGATTTTCAACCCTGATTAAAATGTTAGCGCTTTATTTTGTGAATGGAGCGATACTTTTATTGCATGCAGAATTCGCCTTTCGTATTAGCAACTTCCTAGCAACTCTGTTTCTTAAAATAGGGACTTACAGTGCAAGCTTTTATCTTATATAATCCCTTAGAAAAAGATAGCTCAGACACCTTTTGGGGGTTTTAAACATCAAACCTTCAGTTTGAGACCTGTCTTTATCAAAGGAACTAGCAGATCTATCTAGGGTTTATGTTCTTTAGAGGAATTCCAAATTGCCTGTTTTTTATAGACTACCTATATAACAACCTCCTACAGTATTTAAATTTTTGTAATTTTCTATTCCTAATGTGATCTTCACATTTAAATGCACACAGAGTATTTTACATTTATCTGTTTAATATCATAGTTATGTCTTTCTTTAAATGCCTGTTATTCAACAATTTATTAATAGTGAACTGTTTTTTTTCAAACAGAAGCCATTTAAATTTAGTTAGTTTATGGTGATTTCTTGTGTCTTTTCAGCCAGGAGAAAAGAGAAGAAAAGCCTTAATAGCCTGGAAGACTGTATTTATAAAACACGTTTGCCTATTTAACCTCAGATGTATCATCATTATGAGAGAACTAAAGCATTTTTCCTTTTCACAGATATTTCATTGCTATGCATCAATAAATGTGACTCCTCTGAAACAGACTCGCTGTTTATCACCAATCCTTAAAAAAATTTTTGGCATTAAAAACCAAATAATTTCTCCTCCATGAAGTATTTCAGGAAGCTGTCCCAAAGACAAAGGTCACAGCAGAGCTGTGCTTACCTGGGCTGTCACACTGCTGTGGGGTCCCAACACAACAGTCTCTCCGCCATCAGCCGCCGTGACCCCATCCACAGCGCGACGGAGCTCCCCGATGCCTGGGCTACGCACGTGGGGTGAGCGGGCTGACTGTGGCTCAAAGAAACATCATCTTGTTAGCCAAGACTATCTACCATCTCCTGGGCAGGAAAAGATAAGGGAGGAGAAACCAGGTGTAGTGTCATTTAGCATCACGCTCACCCCTGCAACCTTCTTACTCCTGCAGACTTGCATTTTGATGCACGGGTGGGCCATAATCCAGAGCGAAACCTTTGCACGTGCTGTACTTGGAGAGCAGAAATGCTCACAGGGTTTCAAGGACGTCCTCGGCCACTGCTCTGCATGGGGCCTCCGGAGGCACATGGCAGTGAAATGAATTTCCTGACAAGCTCTGGCATGCATGGAGAGGGAGAGATGAGGGCTGAGAGAGAAATGGGATCAGCTGAAGTGTTGTTCGTAATGACCCGTACAGGACCACCAACCGTTGACCTCCAGTCAACGGTATCATGGACTTCACCCACATTGTTGACTCCAGAGCATCTCCCAGGCGGGAGGGAGGTGACCCACTCACTTCTCACGGGTGCCTGAACATCATTACTCTGAAACAGGCTGGGCGGGAGGAAATGGAGGGTTCCCCAAGGACAGGGACAACCCAGCTCCCTGCATTCCCGTTGGGCCCACAACATCAAGTGATGTCTGAGAAAGGTTTGGCTGTAACCGCGAGGGCAAGGAGGGCCTCAAACCTGGAGCTTCGCACCCAGGGTCATCCTCCTCCCCGCAGGACCTGAGCCGTTCGCTGGTCGTGCGGCTCCTGGCCTTCCCCCTTGCTATGGGTACCTAACAGCGAAACGTCAAGCAGTCCTGTTCCTCCTTTTTATCTATCCACCAAGCCTGCTTTGCAAGGGCTAATTTATATTTGAGCAGCAGTGTGTATGGAGGTCTATGCAAGGCAGCTCAGCCACCAGAAAAGTTAATATGTGCTTTGCATTTGCTGTCTCTAATTACAGGAGGGAAGGAGTGGAAGTACAGCTATGCCTGCCTCTGCATGAGCCACTTTGACTATTCCAAAGATAATTAAATATGTCTCCTGTATATAAAATATATCATCTCCAGATAACAGCATACTGTTAAATTCTTCATCTTATTAAAAGCTTGCATTAATGCTTTTCCAACATAAATTTTAACTGTGGACAGGTACTATTTGAGGAGCCTGACAATAGGACTGACCTAGATTAGGCTGACAGTGCCAAAAGATATATCACCTCTAGCTGTCGGGGGGAGAAGAAGGATGAGGAATACATTCTCCATTATTGCCTAATGCTGATGTGCCGGCATTATCTCCAGAAACGCAGTGTTGCTTCGCCTTCTGCTCTCTTGGTGCAGTAGGTGGCTATTCCATGCCGAGGAACGATACTCTCTGCTTGCTGTCTCCTATTTCCCATTTTATAACTCAGCTGCAGGGGGATTTAATGGAGCATTGGATAATGATTTTAAAGCCATTGATAAGTCCCCCTATAGTTTACAAAATTATGGGAGAAGTCAGATAATTCCAGGTGGTTGGGTTTATGCAGTAAGTTCTCGCAGGCATTTAGGTTAGGGCTGTCGTCTGTACAGGAGCAGAAAGAAGTCTGGCTGTACCAACACTCAAGCCTTTGCAAATTAAATCTTCTCTAAGGTTGCTTGGACTCTTCTGCTAGGCCTGAGCAAGCAAGGGAGAGTGATGACAGGTTTAGAAACCACAGGGAGTTTCACCACATAGGGAACATTTTGTTCTTTTAGTATATGTGCGCAGAGCTGATAGAGACCTTTTCAAGGCATCCTTGTACAGAAAGGAGACAGCAAGTGGGCTCATAAAAAACCATTTACTGTCACACAACTTCTAATGCAGAAAATAAGAAGAGTGCTGAAGAGCAGCAATATTTCTCACATGCATTACTGAATATTCAAAAGATATGAAAATAGCTTTAAGAGTCTAAGAAAATAGAAATTCCAAATATTAATAGGAACTCTGCCATTGATTTTAGCAGAGAGCTTGCATTGACATGGTGAGATTGCTCAGTCTTAGACACTTGATTGACACAGTGATGGCTCATTCAAAGTGTATGCAAAGTCAGTGCAACAGTATTAGGCTTTTCTCTTGACTTCAGGTTTTTTAACTTTTTCCATTGACATCCCAGGGGCCATTGTATTGACAGAATAATACTTCTGTTGCAATGCTGGTGTATGAGAGACTTTCCTTTTTGGGAAGGGGGAAGAGAGGACTCTTCCACACTGTCCTCCTGGGTGAAGAGCTCAAAATACAATTAATGAGGTTAAGCCACAGATCCTCCAGCCCACAAAATTCTTTTTGGACTAAATGGTGGGTTGCGCACTCAAAAATGCAGCGAAAACCAGTGGGAGCTCCCTTTACAAACCAGCGCCTCTGAAAACGGGACTTTATACGTATTCTGCTATTGGGACGATAAGGCCAAGGTTTGATTTTGGAGCCACACCTCTTTAAGAGTTGACTGTGATGTTTCCCAGAGCTGGCTCAAACCTCCTCAGCGGGACAGAAGAAAACCAACATTGCCATCTCCCAAAAGAGGACGAAACTTCTTCCCAGGACAAGGGTGCCATTTGGCACGTTTCCTCCCCACATACCCCTCGAGTCATCTGCTGCAGCACAGACCCGTCCCTTCCCCAGGCAGTGAGCTCATGGCCCCTGGCAGGGACTCATTGACTAAGATACCAATATAGGCAAAAGTGGCCTGTTCCAGAGGGGAAAAAATACTCCATTGCCACGTGTTTTTGCTATACAACTGGGTGAAAGACAAAGAAAAGGAAGAAAAACTGATGGAGGAAAGGCCTCTCTAGGGGAAAAGTTATCTCTCAAGCACTAGGACAATAAAGTAAAACTTATTGTACCTATGGATTCTGTCTGATAAAAAGAAAATTCAGTGCCAAAGCAAAACTGAGGATTGGAAACACAATGAGCAAGAACTGGAAGGGTCTCAAGATCACTTCCTTGGCAGGAGTAAATGGCTGTAACTGCACTAGATTTAATACCAGACAAGAATATGTCAGGGATCTATCAAAAATGTCCTACAGAAACAGATGTTTCCACCTACTCAGAGATATGGGCAAGAGTCTCCGTTACCCTAAATCCCTCTCGTGCTCTTCTAAATATATACCCATCATATGCCCTTTAAAGTGTGAGAATGATGCAAGACAGACTTCACGTGTATGAAAATCTTATCCTGGATTTTTACAGGGAAAAGAGTAATTTATCATTAATTTTCCCAGCAGTTCCTCTGGCTGTGGAAATTCACCTTCTCATTTTGGAAGGTATGTACAGAAATCTGTCTAACTCGAGGAACAAAAATGAAAAATGACAATAAACCATCATAATCTGCTTGATCAGCTGGAGCACAGAAATAAAAAATGTTACCTCTTAAAAGAGCAGTCTGAATTATCTTGATTTGTACATAGAAATAAGTGACAACAACTTCTAGATAGCACCACTTTCTATCCGCATATTTAAACTTAAAAGTCAAGGTTGAGTGAAAAAATATTGCTGCCTTGAAAGATAAATATATTACTTTTATTAGCTATAACAGGAATATGTGCTACTGCATAAATATTTAAATTCAGATTTGGAAACTATATATTTTGAAGAAACCAAGGCCAATAAATATTGGATTACAAATTCATATTTACAATTTCCTTTAAAAAAACCAAACTTATGATTTCTGTTTCACTGAATTGGGGTGGTAATTATTTGTCTATGTTGTCCAAATGCTCGATTTGCACTCTGTTCTCAGGCTAACATTTCCCATTTCCTTTTAACTACCAGAGAAGTGAAAACATTGCCCTAAAATATTTCCATTCAAATTTCCTAGATTAAATCATATGCTTTTAAACCTCACTCTATGACCAAGACACTTTTCCTGCAGCACTCCAAGTCAGCTAGTTGAGGGGAATGAAAAGCAATCAAGTTGCGCTAATAGAGCAACGCTAGTTTGGAATAGATAAAACAGAAATGCTGCACAGTAGGCAGCTGACAAAGCCCATTGCCAAAAGACATCCCTGAAAGAAGGATCTCAGCAAATTTTAAAAAAAAAAGGGGTGGGAGGAAGAAACCGTTGTACATAATTAGAGCAGAAAGGGCTTGAAATGTAAGACATGCGCCAGCCTGTAAAGAACATGAGCAAGGAGGAGGCATTTCGTTTGGCCTGCTCTTTCGTTTTGACCTACTGTAAAGATTACTGCATTTCGCTCTAGGGCAGCTCTTACGGGTCATTTTTACCTACAGAATTAGGCCTCCATAGCCTGGGGTCTCATATGATCTGATGGTTCCTACATTAATTACCGAAGACCAGGTTCTTCCCTTCTTGCTCGGGTAAGCTGCTGTTGGTCTCTGATGGTGCAGAGGATTTGTAGCTGTGTCAGGGCAGGAGTCGGGAAATGGTAAGCCAGGAGTAACAAAGAAAAGACTGAATATATTTACATATACCGTGTACATACCATGTATATACTATATAAATATATTATATAGATACCGTATCAGATATTTAAATAAGCTATGCAGTTGCTCAGTTTAGAAGTTAAAACTATTATAGCGTGCAAATGGCAGACCTAAAAGTATATACAAGACTGAAAATTAACTTGGCAAGTGCCACGGTACAAAAAGTTTAAAGTATGCAAAGGATGTTTTTATAAATTTTAGGAAGAACATAGACTCCAGTCACACAAATTACATGGAACAAAATGCTTACGTGGGGGCTAATAGTAAGTCACGGAAGAAAATAATCTGGTCTTCCTGTCCTGCAAACCTACATCTGCAATTGTTCAGACTGGGTAAGATCCCAGAGGGGTGAAAAATCATGTCACTGTGAACTTGCAGAGTCCTGTCCCCTTGTCCTGGACCCCCATGTTGGTTCATGTGGGG
Source organism: Fulmarus glacialis (assembly GCF_000690835.1). Taxonomy (NCBI): domain Eukaryota; kingdom Metazoa; phylum Chordata; class Aves; order Procellariiformes; family Procellariidae; genus Fulmarus; species Fulmarus glacialis. The sequence continues at coordinate 33,649 of NW_009223710.1, read as the reverse complement.
AGCCAGCACCTCCAGGTAGGCATTAGAAGAATGCTAAAATCCACCCTAGCACAGCTGATGGTACGAACTGCACATTGCTCTGAATTTCAGAAAACGATTCCTGGTTTTAGTTGCTCTTTTTGGGTGGCTGCCCAAGAGAATTGATTGCCAGAGAGCAAAGGCTTGGGCTTACTGTGAATCAGGAGCTAATAAAACGTCCCAAGGGATAGGTGAAGGCATGCCAATTGTTTTTGAAAGTGTAGGCTTTTAAACATGACATGACTACCAAAAAGAAAAGAAAAAAAAAGAAAAGAAAGAAAGGAAGAAAAAAAAAAAGAAAATAAGAAACAAGTCTTGTTCATAACCAGCACAATAAAAATATCAGAATTCAAGGAAAAAAAAAAAGATGGATTTTTTGCAAAATCCCACTAGGAAATTATCTCATTTTTGAGCACCTATAATGCTGAGTCAAATATATCAGATTTTTCTTTTTTTTTTCACTGGGAAAACCTAGTGATCTTTTTCATTACGCTCCTTTTCATTCTACAATTGACTGTTGTGACAGTGTAGTATAACTCTCCCCCATTACTGGACCATCAACGACTGTACCAAAAAGAAAATACCACATACGGTTAGCGCCTTGATCCGAAGGGAAACATAAATGACAAAGGAGTTTTAAGAAGCCTTGCGATAAATTCAGTTTTCACTAATTTAAACTACTTCACCACGCTTTCCAGCAAGTTTATCTCAGCACCGACAACCCACTGCATTCAGATGAAGCTTTGACATCATGTCCATAACTGTAAAATGAACTTTGACAACACATCTGGCTCTCTGGGACGCAGCAGGCTGACCACTGGGTTTCCAAATCCTCCCCTTCTCAGAAAGTTTTTACACTTGTTCATTAACACTTAGCTTAAAGGGCAATTTGCTGCCCACTACTGTGTGGACAGCATTTTTAATAAATAATGCATACTGTGTAATGAGGACAATAAAGGCCAAGGTAAAAAATGTAAAACATTTTAATGGGATGTCTTGATGAAAGCTTCCCATCACCTTCTCTAAATACTTTACTAATGATCTTCTAGCTTGGGGAGATTATTTTTTTTTCTTAGAAATAAATTCATAATGTACTAATAATATGCTGCTAATTGTTGAAGTAGCAAAGTTCAGATGTGTTATTCCAGCTGTTCTCACTGAGTAAATGCGCTTATGCCCCACACCGAAAGCTTCAGTAGGGTGTAAGTGATACATGTGCAGGGTCTTCTTCAGGTCTGCTCTGCCTGGGGGAACTTCAGCCTCTCAGCACAAGGGTGGATTCCAGTTTTCAGGGATGGAATATGGAATAATGAAGTGAAATAATAGCATTAACCAATACCTAATTAACACACAATCTATTTAATTTCTAGCTCCACCATTAGGTTACTATTACAGTATACTTAGTCAGCCTGTATAAAACCGCATTATGGCAGCTTTTCAGAGTCAGGCTATTCACAGGCCATTTGCAATTTTCATTTCTCTTCTCTCTTTAATGTCATAGACTTAACTTCATGAAGGTCTACAGCAGGTTAGCGCAGAAGATTGACGATTACAGCCTAATAGGTTTTTTCCTTGGCCTCTCCACAGTGTGTATTAGAAGCCCGTACAGATTCAGAGCAGCAATGTGTCTGTCTCCTCCTGGCCACCAAGATACATGGAGCAGCATTTTAGGTAAGAGGAACTGGGATTTCAGGCAGAGCTATGTGTTTCTCTGCTAGGCACCAACGTATTTAACATATTTGGATACTCAGGTAGGTAAACAGGGCCAGTGCCTTAAACCTAGTGCCCATGGAAATACCGGAGTCCCATCCACTGTGGGAGGACTTCACATCCAGTGCAATGCACAATGTGTTACATCTCTCTTGTATTCCTCCTTCAGCTCCTGTTGGGGTCGTGGCAAAGGGCATCCTTGTCCACGATGTGTCCAACTCCAGTTCTGCATCCCACTAGGGCAAAACACTGTGCTTCCTCCTGACCAAGAAGCCAGCTGCATGCAAGCTCCTGCTCCTGCTTGGGGACCAGCACAGTTCATCTGCCACGGGCTATTTCCCCCGTGCACCGAGCAGCAGGGACGGAGCAGCATGAGCAGGTCCACCGCTGCAGTGAGCACTGAGGGGAAGAGTCTGTGCATGCAGCCCTGGATTTCAGACCAGGTGGGTGCTGGGGCAAGGGTTCAAGCCATGTACATTGTGGATCAGTCCATCAGCATGTATTCCCCTCTCAGTAAGGTCTGGGTCACGTGCATTCACAGTTAAACTCTTCCGTCTGCACCAAGCCTGACTGTGGTCACAGATATTGTGGTCAGCAGCTGAGACCTTGGGAGTCACAGTCCTCTCTTCTTCCCTGCCAAGAGACCCAGAAGTAACGGTCCATATACTTAGTTGCTAACTTTAGTAAATCATTCAAAATACTGCCTAGCCCATAATATAAAGGACAGCTGTGATTTAGTAAGGCTCTCAGGTTGGGCAGAGCAGAGCTGTCCGTGTTACCTCAAGCTAGAAAAGAATGAGTTTTCAACAGACCTCCTCAGGATATTTTAATTTGTGTAAGTGCATTCAAAGCATGAAAGCAGACGGACAATATGTGAATTATGAACTAATTGGGGGAAGATGGAAATGAGAAGGTAAATTTCATTTACATTATCTCCCTTTTTACGCTTGCTAAGGTCTAAGGTAAAGGCTTGGTCTCTTTCTGGTCCATAAAATATGGATTGCTATTTTCAAACTACATCAACACTGCTAATAGCCATTCCCATTAGTCAGCCGTATAATGGCATTATGATGCTATGAAATATTGACATGATAAAACAATGTAAGCCAGAGGTTACTGACAGTGCACACTCGGATATTGACAAATAAATGCAGATTTTTTAATGCACTCCTTTTGCCACCTTTCTACCTGACTGACAGGATATAAAAAACATTTTTCCAGATCCTTCACTCACTATCGCTAATGCCAGTTGATGGCAGAGGACCACTGAAATTAATGGGACTATTCCCACTGATGTTTTCCAGCACGGAAAAAGAATTCAGAAATTTGGCTAAAATGGGGCCAGCGCTGAAGATTTTATATCTCAGCCAGTGCAGTATGAGGGAGGCGAGACAGGGGTGGAGGTGCAAGAAACCAACCAAGGAGATGCAAACTTGCTGGACGATGCCCAGCTTTTTGGAAACGTGAGCACACAGAAGTGATCGGGGAGGACAAAGTGATAGACATGGTTGCTCCAGCACCTCTTGCTTGTACCCACACACCTGCTCTGGAAGGGAGCTGCCCTGTACTGTATCTCCTTCACCAGCTAGCTGCAGTCATCTTTCTGCAAAATAAATATACATAAACACATATCCAGCTACCCCAAGGGAGTATTCTATTGGGCATTTTTAAATATTGAAATCATTTATAACATCTGTTCAGTGCCTAATTTTCCACCCTAAAACATACTTGCAGTAATTATTATTTTGTTGGGTTTAGGCAAATTTCATGTAACATTTGGTGATACAGTCTAGATGAGAGGGCAAAGCCTATTTTTCCAGAAATAATGATTACTGATCCCCCACTAGAATGTATTCCAGAAACATTAAGCTAGAAATTATCCCTTTAATGGAAAACATATCCTCTGTAACAGAGGCTCCCATTTATTAGTGCTTTCTTTACCTCTTGCCTTTAATTATACTCATTTTCACCCTTCCTCTCTAAAACATGTCCACACAAAATTTCAGATGTGGCCATCTCTATTTTCCAGTGACTCCAATGATGCCTCCTCATTTACAGCTCTATGTCTCATCAGAAACTGGGATAAAGACTTGCCAGGCAGTGGCCTTAGTTCACTGGTGTTTGCAGAGCAATTGGACTTTCTCAGATGCTCAGGTCCAGAGGCCCAGTCCTGCATGTGGTTCAGGCTTCCTTTGTACCCAAGAGGAGCCTAGCACAGTTTTGTGTTTCTCCTGGAGAATGTGTCTGCTAGACTCACTCTCCACCTCCCGGGAGTCCACCCTAGGACCGAGCTCTCCTTCTCATTCCTCCAACCCATCTGTTTTAACGATGACTAATTTCCACTCCACATAAATCACCAGCTCCCCCTCGTTTTCCTGGAAGAATCCTTATTCTGTGGTACATACCTCCTTATCTGTTCCTGTAACCAGCTGTCCTTCCTTTGATGGTTTCTACCAGGATTGCTACACAAAATCCCCAGACTGTATAAATCCTGTTCTGTGGAAATGTGGTAATTTTACCACCGGGGTATCCAGCCCACTCCTGAGATGACAGGACCTGAGGACGGGTCCGTAACAAGCACTGGCTTTGGTGTTGTCTTCCCACACGCTCCGTCGCCTCATGTCTGAGGCTGTACGTACCGCAGGAGGGTACAACAAGGGCAGCCTGAGGAGAGCTTGTCTGGTGGGGCTCGTTCCAGGAAGACGCGTGTTTCTGGTCTCCATTATCTGCAGGAGTCAAACAGAGGACATGTCAGTGCGAGCTGATGGGTAGTGCTGAGCTAAGAAGAACACAGCTGCATCTGAACAAATACAGCTCCTGTGTGCCTTTAACAACTTACGCTTCACAGGCAAGGTCTGGATAACAGAGGAAATTTCACCACCAGATGCTGTAGCCCCTACCTGCAGACACAGACCACACAAGGGAGATGAGCGGCACCGGGTGAAGAATGGAGGGAGGGAAGGATGGGGTCACTGCTCACCTCCTGCGTCCCGGCACTGCTGGGACAATCAGATCTCCTCTTGCTTCCCACCAACACGCGACACATCCTCTTGCTTAGGATACGAAGCATCCATTGGTTACGGAGGTGCGTGGATGCTCCCAACTGCATGCAATTAAAACAAGAATGAAACAGAGAAATAGGATCAATGAAGGGAACAATAAAAAGAGAAAGGAGAAGCTCGAGCTGAGGCAGGCAGGGGATATGCCTGCTCCCAAGCAACGACGATGAAGCCGTGAAGTGTGTCCCTTGGTTGTGCTCACATTACGGGGTGTCACTGCCATCCCCCCCTGCCAGACAGGACTCTGCCTCCAAACTGGAGAGGCAGAAACCTAACGGTGCAGTGAGCCCATCAGCTGGGCTTGAAGTGGAGCATCGTGACGGGGGAATGATTCCCCCCAACAGGCACGAGTGCTTGCTAGAAATATCATGCTGCCACCACTGATGCCTGAGGGTCACAGCCACACATCCAAACGGGCTCTCCAGTTTGGCAAGGCTACCTGAGGGTACAAGCAACAGTTTGCAACTGTGACCGTTGTAATGCCATAGGGCTGATAAAAATCCTGGAGAAAGGTTGCATCGCTGCTAATTGCAACCATTTTCCCTGGTCTTATTCAGGAGACAGCTCCTGAAGACAGGCACTCAAAAATAGACCTTCCCATAAGACTTAACATTACTGGATTTTAGCACAGGTTTAAAACCTTGCTCAGACCAGGATACGATGCTTGGAATATTCTCTCCTGAGTTAGCACTTTACTCTGCTGATCTGGCTCCTTACCTGGGCAATGCTTAATAGCCATAAAGTAGCAGAAAGCATTCCAAGTTGTGTGCTGTGTTGCTGAGCTGGTGGGTGAAGCATGGGCAATTAAAAATGTAGTCAGAAATAAATTTTCAGCCACAATAGATAAGGGAAGTGATATGCAAAGCAGTTGCTTGTCCTTACTATTTACCTTGGTTTAGAAGCTGATGGCAACCCTCTAAAGGAATGAATTTAAACTGAACACTGAACTCAGTTTAATTAGTTTTAAGGTATTGACACCACAGCAAGAACCATCAGACAAAACTTCAGTGCTTGATCAAACATATGGCTTTATCTGTGTCCAATGCGAGGCTTTTGCTGCCTAAACCTGAAAACTTCTTATCACTTAATGGCTTGGCTCGAAAGAAAGCTAATTTGGGATGGTAAGTGGATTGACTGACCAATTTGTGTTTTAAGACTAATCCACATGTGCTGTACTTCACAGTGCTCCGTGTGAACTCCTCACCTTGTTCTGAAGCTTTCTGTATAAGCTATCTTCTGTGACAAGTGCAGGGAGATGCAGTGAAGAGTTAAAAGTGAATCTCCTGCCTCTTTGAACTGTTTTCTCAGTACTGCGTGTATACAGATACACTTTTGATGTGTTAACTAGAAAATCTGACTGAAAAAGAACAAAGCAGCTGTCACTGAAAGGAAGACACTGACGAAGAACCACACAGCCTTTTATTGAAGAACTGTCAAGATTGATCCTACAGCACTCAGTTTGTCTGTAGTATTTATCAAAGACCTAGATCAGATGAAGAAAATAAAAAAAAAAAAAAAATTCTGTCCACTGGACATTTATAACTGGTACCTGAAAATGCATTACATTTAAAACACCTATGAGAATGTTTTTTTTAACAGTTCATGGACTGGAATATAAGCTCATTGGCATTTTTCACAAGTCTTGGAAAATAATAATTTGTCATTGTTGAGCAAACCCACTTAATTGCTTGCAAAGTTTTAAGTAGCAAATTTGATTAAAAACCATTCTGTGCTAATAAATAAATGAACTCATAGAAAGTTCAAAATCTCTTGCCTTTAAAAGAGAAGCAAAGCATGCAATGCATCCTCATAAGTACTGACACTCATGCCGCAGTTGCACTACGAAAGCTCAAAACAAGATCAGGGCAGAAGTGTGCCAGAACCTCCCTAAACATCTGGGTAGGATGCAGATGGCCACATGAGCAGAAGGATTAAGGCATTCGCCCAAGGCCACACAAGGAGGCCTTTGGATAGTCAAATCTGCAGCCTTGAGGGTTTCAATCCAATACTCTACTGCAAGGCCAGCTGCTAATTGAATATCCTTGCTGGCCTAGGGATGAAGCACGGGATGTGATGATGGGAACTTGGGTGATACCTATCTCACGGGACTGGCAATGACTGCCATCGAAAGGATATTAAATGGCAAAATCCTCTCTGGATTAACGTCGCAGGTCCTGGTCCTGCACTGAGCTGCTCGGGGGAACCAGCACTCCCTGTGGGTAGCACAGCAAAACCTGTGGCTACTGTGTGGTATCTCTTGACAAATGCTGACAGTTTAATGATGAAGACTCTGGAGGTATCTCCAACAAAGAGCCAACAAGACAAGGTCCTCTCCATCAACCTCTCCTTAAAAGTAACAAAAATACCGTCATTTCTTCCAAAAAGGCAATTGCTGCACAAAGAGCTCTGAAGTACTATGCAAGTGCTGATTAACATTCAAATTCTACTCATCTACACACACACATACTTTGGGAGGGGAGGGCAGATTAGACTTTCTGTCAGCCATGGAAATGGAAGTTGCACTAAGGAGATGTGGAAGCCCACATTAAAAAAAAAAAAAGCTTTGTGACATTTCCCATTGTGGAAAAGTACCAGTAAATCCTGGAAATGCTGGTGTGCTATTCTGCATCCTGGGCCATTTCAGGCACTGCTTCTCCTGGGCTACAAGAGTGTTTGCTGGCCTTTCTTTAGCCAAGGCCCACCTGAAGAAATCAGGAAGAAATCAGCACCACACAGGGTCCAGCTCCTTACACCACACTCACATATTTTTCACTCGTGATGGTTAATACCGAGGCTGCCAACATTTCCACCTCTCCTTCCAGTAGAGTAAAACCACATTCCTGAACAGGATAGGGCATATGGCCAAGAAAGGCATATATATGGTACATCAAATAACTGTCCATAGGGGGTTCATGCACACTTTCTTTGCACTGGCAGGCAAGATGCTTGCTAATAAGATAGTCAGGCCTTCATAATTAATTCATGTGCCTACCGATAAGCAGAGCACTGGCCTGCCTCTCCCACAAGAAACAGCCCTGGGAGATGTGGCAGTGGGTTAGGCAAAGCAGGGGTTAAGGACTTGGATTGGGAATAGACGTGTGTCTCAGTTTGACAGTCATACGCTAACTGGGGATGGCTGAACAGATGCTCTCCGAATGCTAATGTCACTCATGGTGTTCTACTTTGGGCAGACTTTCTCCACCAGCACAAGTCATCTGGGAAACGGCTGAGCTTGGAGGAGCTGGTGGCTGTTCTCCTGGGGCACTGGGGCTCTGCCCAGCCCGAGCTCACTCCGGTGCACGCGGCCAGGCTAAAACCCTTTGCTCAAACATTATTTAAGTGGCTTAAACCAGCATTGCCCCTTTTTGTCAGCCCTTGGCAAGGGGTGGATTTCTATAAATCACCTGGGGATGAGGCCTTAGCAGTTCAGATACTCATGGGGGAATTAAAAAAGTACATTGGACTTGCCATGTACACTGTAAAAGACATTTAGCAAGTCCTTAGCCAGCATATCTTCATCGATTTAGACACCAGTTCTGTATTCAGACCGGCTCCTACTCAGACTCCTACTTCTGAAGCACCTTTTGAAGCTGAAGGGTCTGTGCTATCAAAGCCAGTGCATGGTCAAGACCTCAAATAACAGGCTGCTTAGATCGAGGATGTACGCAGTGCCACATTGTATAGTGATCATTAACAACACTTACTTAAATTGCACTTGGAGAAAATATATATTTATATAAACTTTGAGCGGAAGACCTGAAATTTTAAAATCACATTGGAGTTGTCTGTTATAATCAAAATAGCAGAGCTCTTCCTTAGCTCTACCCATGTAAACTTTCCCTGAAATTAATCAGTAATTTGTCCGGGTGATTACAGAGATATAGGACTCTTGGTGTACAGGCAGAAGCTTGCTCACATAGGATGCTCTCAGTGGAGTAACACTGATTTACACCACCAAGAATCTGTCCCAGAGATTTTACTTTTTCTGAAAAACACTTCCCGCTGTGGCAGACATAACGCCATATCAAAGGCATGTGCTGTAATACACAATAAAGATATAGCTTTCATAATTTTCGATTACACTTCCTCTGCAATGATGTTAGTGAATCTCACCCAAAAGTAAATTATTCAGTGCAGATGATATAGAAATCGTTTGATGAGTGTCACTTTTCCATTTAAAGTTTTACCAAGATCTTCTTGGATAAGGGGCTCTTTTTTCACATGACACATTTTATATTTTGTTTCTGTCCCTTACCTTCATTCAGCAGGCTGTTTCAACTTTTTAATATACTTTTCTAACAAAACATTGAGTAGCCATTCAAATAGGTCTATTCAGGGGAAGTGCTCATTCATTCAGCCAGAAATACTGATATATATATGTTTTATTTAGTTTTAAGAATACTTTTTTTTTTTTTTTTTAATTTTGAGAACATTGAAAGCTAGAGCCAAGGCAGGCTTGGAGGGAGAAGTATCGTGGGCTGCACTGGGAATCCTTTTCTTTCATGTAAATAAATAGTTCATTTACAAGAGCTTTTTAAATGGAAAAACATATCCAATACACCAATACATTTAAACTCAATCATATGGTAAAATATAGCAAACTGAAAAGCTGAATTCCAGAATGTTTTTATCTTTCTTTTCATGAAGTTACAGATACATTGGAATCTAATTCAAAAAAAAATTGAATGTCCCTTTAACGTCACAGTTATTTTCTACTTGCTGTATTTCAGATATGGACAACAATTAATCGTTTCATTTTTCCATCTACTCTTTCTCTTCTACCAAGCTATTCAGAATCCTGCCCATGGCCACTAACAATGTCCTAGGTTTATTTTTATATGGTGCCAACTCCTACTTTTATGTCTGGATCACTAATACATTCGTTATTACCTCTGTCATACTGGTCAAGAAGCACCAGCTATCAGTACTGTAAGTTGTGTTAATTATTCCTGTTTGGAAATGGGTGGGTAACACATACTCCAGGCATAACTATTTTTGCAAGCATGGAATTAAGGGAAGGATCTGGAGGAATAAAATGAGGCTTGCACATTGTTACAGAGTGTTCGACCAACATACAAGGAAGCCTCTATACCATTATACTAAGTTGGCAAAAAAAAGGCCCATCTCTATCTACTGGAGAGATGGTGAAATTTCGCTGATGAACACATATATGAGGATCGACCAAGAGCCTTGAATGGGAAAAGCAGCAGCTTGTGTCCGAGACTAGAAGATGTAGCAGTAAAGGAGATAAAAGATTATGGAAGGCTGGATGATAGAGTGTGGTGATGTACAGGAAAGGTTGCATCAGTCGTGACGGGAGGAACGATGACATTCTTCACTGTTTTCCTCCTTCTGCCTTGGAGTACTGCGCCTGTCTGCATTCCCCTAATTCTTTAAAAAAGGCCTGGATCAATCTGCAACTCATGACAGGTGACACATATCCATGCAAAACCCCAAGCTTCAGCATCTGTCACTGAACACATCAAAAGCAGAGCAAAGCATACCTGTTTGTCCTGGCATTTATCCTGCACTTGCCTTGGTTTTGGCACCACTTAGGCAGTGCAGTGCGAGTCTGGTTCCAGCTCGTTGTAAATAGCCCACAAGCAAAGGTCAAAGGCAGTCTTTATCCCTTGTACCTTATATACTAAGGGTATTTTTCTTGACACTCTAGAAAACCTTCCTGAAGATTAAGACTTCCCACTAGTGCAGGGACATACACAAATTTTTGTCCTCTGCTAGCAATAATCTAGCAACAGAGACATGTGACACTATCTGAAAAAAACGGGGAGTTTTCCAGTGGGAAGATACTCTGCTGTGTTACACTGCTGGGGTCCGTAAGTCCACCTGAAGTTCTGCCTCTGCAATCGATGCACAGTCTTTGGGAGAAGAAACCACAAAACTTGGTGAATTATAGTTCCAGTGTACAGACCAGAACCGCTGTGTTACAGGCCAGCACATCTGTATTACTCAGAAGTAGTTCGTACGTGAGTGACAGACTAATCAAAGCTGTGGAAAAATCCTTATGTGAAAAGCTGGAAATGGCTGGGATTATTTACCTTAAAGAAAAGAGCATATAAGAGAAATGGATAAAAGAGATCGACTAGGACCTTCTGGTCTCCTTGCTCAAAAGACAAGGGGAACATTGGAAGATGGGAAATTAAAAACTGATAGTTACTCATATTTTCCCAATGGACCACCATAGATCCACTGATGTTCCTACTGATTCCCACCCTAGCAATGGAGAACTGATAGACTTACTAGTGTTGCCATCTAACACAGATCCATACATCAGCTACAGATCATATACTGTTGCCATATATCCAGATTGACAGCCCATGCTGGGAAAGCTAGTACAAACTTTGACTACTGTTGGCGTGCTCCTTGTACAGACTTCAATTCAAATGTGCACAGTACTCAAAGAAACAAGACCAAGTCTCAAGAGACAACAGGACACCCCTTTTTGCAAGCCGGCCTATCTCTCTAAGCCACGCGATCTATCAGGCACGCGATTCCTCCCTACCACAACCACTCATCTCTGAAAGAAAATTTGTAATTCCCGTTCTTGATTTCCTTTCAACCTGTTTCTCTAAAACAATCTTCCCCTCAGGCAACGTGAGTCTCCAGCCTTTGTTTGGCTGAAGATGTAAATATTTGGGCACTCACAGATTTGATATATATATACATATTTGTTGGAACATTTACCACCTGCTATTCAAAGTTAAATCCATAGATTACAGAAAACAAGTTCTTTATCGCTTTTTGTCTAATGTAAAATTAAAGACAGCTGAAAGCCTACAAGCTTTCCCTTGCTTGTGAGTCAGTTTAGCATAATTACCCCTCTAAGGCTTGAATAGCAGCGAAGAGCCAGATCTTTGCAAAGGCCCATCATCCCAGCAAGAACTCCAGGAGCTTCTGTGCTCCTAAGGACATTAAATCAGAGGTCATTAAAGCAGAGGCCACAGACTAATGAAAACTCCTTGGCTGTACTCTGCGTGACCTCTCATCTACCATTGATAAAGGTTCACTTGGCTCCTGAAGCAGGGAGACCCAGGGTCTCCATAGAGCATCATGTGCCTCCTTCTGAGACCAATGCAGATGACGCTGTAGGGATGCATTGCACAGGGTTTTGCCAGCCCCATTCCCAAAGTTAAAAGTGTTTTTTAGAGGTCTGTGAGATCTTTGCACAGCCAGACCCTTCCCATGTGTGAGGTCAGGTCTACCAAACCTGCATTGCTTTCCCAGGGTTGCTTTTCTTCCGAAAGGCACTGAAGCAGTACTAAGAACAAGGTCCACCACTTCGCCATAGGCAGGTTTCTCCTCTCTCCAGGCATCTCAGAAACTTCTTCAGACTCAAAACCAGATGAAGCATCTGGGTGCCTGGTTACAGTCATTGAAGTGAGGTTCTGCCAGCACTCAAAAAAAACCCCAAAACAACCACCCAACCAAAAACACAAGGACATGTGTTTGCCAGGAGGATTGTGCTGTGTTCTCATGCTTATTGTTTTCATTAGGTTTTCAGGTGGTGACCTGGGGTGGTATGAGCAGAGGAGAGCAGACTACGTAGGAGCAGGATGTGTGTGTGGAGCGTACACAGTGGTACGGCAAAGCTGGTACAAGTAGTGATGCAAACCCCAGCAATGCCACGACCTCCAGTATCAACTGGGCTTGATTCTCAGTACTACATACAGGCCTCTCTAGGTTTATTTCACGCTGTGAGCTTTCAAAATATGCTTGAATAAAAAATTACATTCCTAAAAGAGACCAGGCTTACTTTAGACTTTTCAGAATTTCCCAGTCCCTTGTAAGTGTCCCTTGTTTACTACTCTCAGTAAATGGGTACCAGCGCAGTTTCAACGCCCACGTCCCTGCTGGCATCCAGGCTCCAAGAACAAAACCAAACCGTTCACGTGGTAATTGCTTTTTGCACTTAATATGTGCAAATATTTTTGAATACCCAGCTATGCATATGGGACTTACACGACGTACACCTAATGGTACGTGCAACAGTATAAGCAATATCCTCCAACCCAGAAGGTTTGGAAATCTGAGAAGCAGAAACACTGATGGCTGGTCATTAAACTGACTGTTTGGATCTGACTGTTATAGGAGAGGAAAGGTATGTCTCTGCTCCCTAATGAAAAGGATAGACAGATATTGAAGAAGAGTAAGTTGAACTTTAATTACTGGTTTTGATGTCTGATCTATAACTCCCTAAAAGTTTTGTACGGGAGTAATATGGAAGCATCAGAAAATTCCACTGGGATATAGATGAGGTCCAGTTTGCAAAAATATCCTCTTCATAAAGAAGCTCAGTGCCCTCTTTTGCTTGGCAAACCATCATGAATTTATGATGCATTGCATTTGGAAGGCAACATGGTGCACAGCTGAGGCAAGTTACTGAAACGTAGGGAGAGTAAAAGCAAAATGTTCTGAGAATGAGGGTGCATATGGGGATGTATTTGAAAAAAAAATTATATATATATAAATATACACACACATTTGCTAGAGAAAATGTATATGTATTTATAAAAAAATCTAAACTTCTCACCAGTCAAAAGTTAGAAATGATGCAAAACGCATCTGCTTTGATAAGCCTGTTATAAATCTCACAGCTTGAAGCTTTTAACTGACCCTTTCCAGTTCATGAATATTTTAGGCGAACCCAGTTTAATTTAAAACCACCTTGGATCAATATATGCATTTATTCTGGCACTGTCCAACTTTCAGGTCCTTGTATTATCAAAAATTGTATCATACATCTCCAGTTTGACTCCAGATCTAGGGTTCATTCAAGGCTGGAGCCCAAATTAGGGGTAACCCTACATGGATTGAAACATAAAAACTTCTGTATGGAACCTGGCCAAGCAAGACAATTTGGCTAACTATATTTAGAGCAATCCTGTGACATAAAGTCTCTCCTATTGCCCCAAGCTGATGCTCAGAGAAGCACAAATGCCCGGGGGAATAGGTGGTTTCCAATATCACTTTGTGATGGTGTTCAGCGCGGGATATCAGCAAGGAGACATTTCTGCATGCCAAGGAAGTCCACGTTACCTAGCTTCAGAAAACCCAGCCGCTTGTTCCCCAGAGCACTGGTGGGAAGAGATGCCCACCCCACCAAGAACTGACATCTCCAACCTTCAGGGGGGCACCTTCCACACAAAAATAGTTTCAACAACCCAAAACTGCTACTGTCCTGAACATCTTTTGGAAGAAGTCCTCTTGCCTGTATGACACCCTTCTTCATCCAGGTGTGCAGAGACAGTCGTAGGCTGAGAACTTGCGAGGCTGACAAATTACTCTTTGAAGATTTTTAGGACCTTGGAGCACTTGTACGACTTTGCAAGACTTGCAAAAAGCAGCTATTTATAAGAATAACTCCAAACCTACTGTCCAGTTTAAGTATTAACGGAATTAACAACTGTTCACTGTCCCACAGATCAGTGTTCTCCGCCTCTCATCTTCATGTCAGTGAGAGGCATTTCTTCATAACTACAGTGAAAATTAAATCCTGCCTTCCTCTTAAAGTCGATGAGAGTTTTGCTCTGAGTCATAATTTATTATGTACTTATGTTTTTCCTTCCTAGTACTGTTCATTTTTTTAAAAAAAGTTCTCTTGAAAGACACTAGCATATATTCTACTGCACTAAATATGTTTTTCATTTTAAAACCTCTCTTTCCATACATCTCCATCCACTGCAAAATTCATTTGGTGCCACTAACATAACACAGATCCTGTATTAATCCAAGCGGCATACTTCTATTGCCGTTAAACTTCATAGCAGTGACAGCCGCCTGGCCGTCACCCTCTCACCTGGTGTCGGGGGCAGCAGCCAGCTCCCCGGCTGCGCTCCCTTGGGTGCGCTGGGACACCCTTGCGAGCACAGCACCCTCCAGAGACTTCCCAAAAGCATGGACACAGGTTTACAGGTGTCCATGGGAAGGGCTGTGGAGTCTCTCACTTCTCGGGCATAATTTTAATGCCTGAAAAACATCCATTTCCATAGGAAGGACAGCCTAAATCAGCTTCCAGATGCTTTGGTAAAGAGAAAAGCTATTGGTCATTTTAAACGCAATGAATAACAGATACTAAGCTAAGACTGCATCACACCGTCAACCTTTCTACCTAATCACACATGCTAGCAGTGATAAAAAGGCAGAAACATGGACCGGTTTTACACTTGAGGTGCATTTGTGGGGGCTTATTCAGTGCATGGATTGTCTGCATAACCAACCCCTAAGGAAATACCTACATAAACATCCAGCCTGTGCCTTCATTAAGATGCTCACTGACTATGGGAAGTCCATAATAATCTCTATGGAAAGAAAGCGATCAATATGTTATCGAGAAGATAAGCCAGTGTCAATGCTAATGTTTAAATATTCATCTACTTGTACCAACATCTTGTCTGTTACTGAAACAACAGGAATATTCAAAGATTAACTCTACATAAAAGACTCGGTAATTTTTTTCTCCAATTCCTTGTTTTTCTCTCGTCAGTTCTACGAACAGTTGTTAAGTAGAACAGGTTGGCATTTTTTCATCAAAACGTTACTTATTTGAAAAATGGGTCTTGGAACAAACCAAGACTTTTGCAGAAAATTTTCATTTGGGGAAATTTTTCAGCTTGTTGTCAAGAAAAGTGAAAACTGAAAAGAACTCATTTTCCAGGATACACAATAGTTCTGAATATATAATCAAAAGAGCTAAAAGAACCAGACGGTATTTGTTTTAATCCAAAGAATTTGAAGGGAGAGAATATAAAAGGACTCATATTAACTGCAAGCACATTTATGAGGCGCTTCGGAAGAGAGAAGATTTGCTTCTTCATTCAGGACCACTAGACTAACTCCAGAAAGTACCAGAGGAGAGAAGGAGGGAGGATGACTTCCTAGCACTTGCGACCCGCTCAAGCCATTTCTATCACTCAGAAGAGACTTCCCAACACTTCTGCAGTGAAAGACCTGTTTAAAATTAGAAATAAAGAAAAAACCTCACGTAGAAGATTAAGGAGCATGTGAAGTGCTTGGACAGAAAGATGCTGAATTTCATTGAAGCTCATGTTCTGCGTGGTGCTGCTTGGAGGCTCTAAATATAACCAACATTTCTGCCACCAGAGGCAACAGTCCTCTGCAAAAGGGGAGAAAACTGATCTCCCAGACAATCG